>NC_084603.1:590164-680164 GCF_033807715.1 Cololabis saira
GAACCAGAACCAGGACCAGAACCAGAACCAGAACCAGAACCAGAATCAGAACCAGCATCAGTACCATAACCAGTACCAGAACCAGTACCAGTACCAGTACCAGAACCACCATCAGAACCAGAAACAGAACCAGCAGGACGGTTCTGGTACCAGGCCCGGTTCTGGTACCAGGCCCGGTTCTACTCACCCTGCTGAGCGTCAGAACCGTCTCTCTGCAGCTCCGGCATCGAACCCGGAGTTTCCCCGGCTGGATGGAGGAGCAGGATTTACAGAAGATGAAGAAGGAGCTGCAGGAGGAAGGACCTGGAGAGAGACACAGGTATATATATATATGTATATATATATATATATATATATATATATATATATATATATATACATATATACATATATATATATATATATATATATATATATATATATATATATATATATATATACATATACATATATATATATATATATATATATATATATATATACATATATATATACATACATACATACATACATACATACATACATACATACATACATACATACATACATACATACATACATACACACACACACACACAAATATATACACATAAATATATATATATATACACACACCTGGAGACATGAGGACATGAGGACATTGATCGAAATTTTGAGGAAAAAGTGCATATATATATATATATATATATATATATATATATATATATATATATATATATATATATATATATACACACACACACACACACACACACACACACACACACACACACACGTACACAGTCTTTAGTACATGAGGAAACACCTTCACACCAGAACTGCAGGTAGACGGAGAACCGACATACTGACCCTGGGGAGCTGCAGCCGGTGGCTCCGCCTCCTCCTCCTCGGCCCCGCCCCCTCCCTCCAGCACCACGGCTCCGCCCCCTGCCTCGGCCACGCCCCCTGCCTGTGGCTCCTCCTCATCGGGCCCGCCCCCTGCCTCCAGCACCACGGCCAGGCCGGAGCAGGAATTCTGGAGGCGGGACCAGCTGAAGTCCAGATGGGCCAGACTCCGCCCCCTGGGCGGGGCCAGCCGCTCCTGCAGGAGGAGGAGCCTGGAGGGGGAGGATTCTAAGGGGGCGGGGCCTGAGGGGGAGGAGCCTGAGGGGGCGGGGCCTGAGGGGGGCCGGACCACGTGGATGGTGCTCTGCTCCGGTAGGTCGCAGCCCTGAGGGGGAGATAAAGTCAGAGTTAGGGGAGGAGTCACCAGGTTGTGAGAGGAGTCATGGGTGTGTTTCAAGTTTTTTCGGGTTAATTTTCGGGTTTTTTCTGGTTCATTTTCAGGTTTATTTTCGGGTTTTTTCTGGTTCATTTTCGGGTTTATTTTCGAGTTTTTTCGGGTTCTTCGGGTTTATTTTCGGGTTTTTTCTGGTTCATTTTCGGGTTTATTTTCGGGTTTTTTCGGGTTTATTTTGGGGTTTTTTCGGGTTTATTTTCGGGTTTTTTCGGGTTCTTTCTGGTTTATTTTCGTTTTTTCTTCGGGTTTATTCTCGGTTGTGTTTCGGGTTTTTTCGGGTTTATTTTCGGGTTTTTTTCTGGTTCATTTTCGGGTTTATTTTCGGGTTTTTCGGGTTTATTTTCGGGGTTTTTCTGGTTTATTTTCGGGGTTTTTCTGGTTTATTTTCGTTTTTTTTTTTCGGGTTTATTCTTGGTTGTGTTTCGGGTTTTTTTCGGGTTTATTTTTGGGTTTTTTCTGGTTCATTTTCGGGTTTTTTCTGGTTTATTTTCGGGTTTTTTCTGGTTTATTTTCGTTTTTTTTCTGGTTCATTTTCGGGTTTATTTTCGGTTTTTTTCTGGTTCATTTTCGGGTTTTTCGGGTTTATTTTCGAGTTTTTTCTGGTTTATTTTCGGGGTTTTTCTGGTTTATTTTCGTTTTTTTTTCGGGTTTATTCTCGGTTGTGTTTCGGGTTTATTTTCGGGTTTTTTCTGGTTCATTTTCGGGTTTATTTTCGGGTGTGTTTCGGGTTTTTTCGGGTTTATTTTCGGGTTTTTTCTGGTTTATTTTCGGGTTTTTTCTGGTTCATTTTCGGGTTTATTTTCTGGTTCATTTTCGGGTTTATTTTCGGGTTTTTCAGGTTTATTTTCGGGTTTTTTCTGGTTTATTTTCGGGTTTTTTCGGGTTTATTTTCGGGTTTATTTTCGGGGTTTTTCAGGTTTATTTTCGGGTTTTTTCTGGTTCATTTTCGGGTTTATTTTCGGGGTTTTTCTGGTTTATTTTCGGGGTTTTTCTGGTTTATTTTCGTTTTTTTTTTTCTGGTTTATTCTCGGTTGTGTTTCGGGTTTATTTTCGGGTTTATTTTCGGGTTTTTTCTGGTTCATTTTCGGGTTTATTTTCGGGTTTTTCGGGTTTATTTTCGGGTTTTTTGGGTTTATTTTCGGGTTTTTTCTGGTTTATTTTCGGGTTTTTTCTGGTTTATTTTCGGGTTTTTTCTGGTTTATTTTCGGGTTTTTTCGGATTTATCTTCGGGTTTTTTCGGGTTTATTTTCGGGGTTTTCCGGGTTTATTCGAGTCACCAGGTTGTGGGAGGAGTCATGGTGGGAGGAGTCATGGTGGGAGGAGTCATGGTGGTGGGAGGAGTCATGGTGGTGGGAGGAGTCATGGTGGTGGGAGTCATGGTGGTGGGAGGAGTCATGGTGGTGGGAGGAGTCATGGTGGTGGGAGGAGTCATGGTGGTGGGAGGAGTCATGGTGGTGGGAGGAGTCATGGTGGTGGGAGGAGTCATGGTGGTGGGAGGAGTCATGGTGGTGGGAGGAGTCATGGTGGGAGGAGTCATGGTGGTGGGAGGAGTCATGGTGGGAGGAGTCATGGTGGGAGGAGTCATGGTGGTGGGAGGAGTCATGGTGGGAGGAGTCATGGTGGTGGGAGGAGTCATGGTGGTGGGAGGAGTCATGGTGGTGGGAGGAGTCATGGTGGTGGGAGGAGTCATGGTGGTGGGAGGAGTCATGGTGGTGGGAGGAGTCATGGTGGTGGGAGGAGTCATGGTGGGAGGAGTCATGGTGGTGGGAGGAGTCATGGTGGTGGGAGGAGTCATGGTGGTGGGAGGAGTCATGGTGGTGGGAGGAGTCATGGTGGGAGGAGTCATGGTGGTGGGAGGAGTCATGGTGGGAGGAGTCATGGTGGGAGGAGTCATGGTGGTGGGAGGAGTCATGGTGGTGGGAGGAGTCATGGTGGTGGGAGGAGTCATGGTGGTGGGAGGAGTCATGGTGGTGGGAGGAGTCATGGTGGTGGGAGGAGTCATGGTGGTGGGAGGAGTCATGGTGGTGGGAGGAGTCATGGTGGTGGGAGGAGTCATGGTGGTGGGAGGAGTCATGGTGGTGGGAGGAGTCATGGTGGTGGGAGGAGTCATGGTGGGAGGAGTCATGGTGGTGGGAGGAGTCATGGTGGTGGGAGGAGTCATGGTGGGAGGAGTCATGGTGGTGGGAGGAGTCATGGTGGGAGGAGTCATGGTGGGAGGAGTCATGGTGGGAGGAGTCATGGTGGTGGGAGGAGTCATGGTGGGAGGAGTCATGGTGGGAGGAGTCATGGTGGTGGGAGGAGTCATGGTGGTGGGAGGAGTCATGGTGGTGGGAGGAGTCATGGTGGTGGGAGGAGTCATGGTGGTGGGAGGAGTCATGGTGGTGGGAGGAGTCATGGTGGTGGGAGGAGTCATGGTGGTGGGAGGAGTCATGGTGGGAGGAGTCATGGTGGTGGGAGGAGTCATGGTGGGAGGAGTCATGGTGGTGGGAGGAGTCATGGTGGGAGGAGTCATGGTGGGAGGAGTCATGGTGGTGGGAGGAGTCATGGTGGTGGGAGGAGTCATGGTGGGAGGAGTCATGGTGGGAGGAGTCATGGTGGTGGGAGGAGTCATGGTGGGAGGAGTCATGGTGGTGGGAGGAGTCATGGTGGTGGGAGGAGTCATGGTGGTTTTTTTCAGTTTTTTTCTGGGTTATTTTCGGGTTTTTTCAGGTTTATTTTTGTTTTTTTTTCGGGTTTATTTTCGGGTTTTTTCGGGTAAATTTTCGGGTTTTTTCTGTTTTTTTCGGGGTTATTTTTTGTTTTTTTTCAGGTTTATTTTCGGGTTTTTTCGGGTTTATTTTCGGGTTTTTTCAGGTTTATTTTCGGGTTTTTTCTGTTTTTTTCGGGTTTTTTCAGGTTTATTTTTGGTTTTTTTCAGGTTCATTTTCGGGTTTTTTCGGGTTTATTTTCGGGTTTTTTCTGTTTTTTTTCAGGTTTTTTCTGGGTTATTTTCGGGTTTTTTCAGGTTTATTTTTGTTTTTTTTTCGGGTTTATTTTCGGGGTTTTTCGGGTTTTTTCTGGGTTATTTTTTGTTTTTTTCAGGTTTATTTTCGGGTTTTTTCGGGTTTATTTTCGGTTTTTTTCAGGTTTATTTTCGGGTTTTTTCTGTTTTTTTCGGGTTTTTTCAGGTTTATTTTTGTTTTTTTTCAGGTTCATTTTCGGGTTTTTTCGGATTTATTTTCGGGTTTTTTCGGGTATATTTTCAGGTTTTTTCGGGGTTATTTTTTTGTTTTTTCGGGTTTATTTTCGTTTTTTTTTCGGGTATATTTTGGGGTTTTTTCAGGTTTATTTTTGTTTTTTTTCGGGTTTATTTTCGGGTTTTTCAGGTTAATTTTCTGGGTTATTTCGGGTTTTTTCGAGTCACCAGGTTATGGGCGGAGCCTCCATGTTGTGGGAGGAGTCATGTCGGTGGGAGTCATGGTGGGAGGAGTCATGGTGGTGGGAGGAGTCATGGTGGTGGGAGGAGTCATGGTGGTGGGAGGAGTCATGGTGGTGGGAGGAGTCATGGTGGTGGGAGGAGTCATGGTGGGAGGAGTCATGGTGGGAGGAGTCATGGTGGGAGGAGTCATGGTGGGAGGAGTCATGGTGGTGGGAGGAGTCATGGTGGTGGGAGGAGTCATGGTGGTGGGAGGAGTCATGGTGGTGGGAGGAGTCATGGTGGGAGGAGTCATGGTGGTGGGAGGAGTCATGGTGGGAGGAGTCATGGTGGGAGGAGTCATGGTGGTGGGAGGAGTCATGGTGGTGGGAGGAGTCATGGTGGTGGGAGGAGTCATGGTGGTGGGAGGAGTCATGGTGGGAGGAGTCATGGTGGTGGGAGGAGTCATGGTGGTGGGAGGAGTCATGGTGGGAGGAGTCATGGTGGTGGGAGGAGTCATGGTGGGAGGAGTCATGGTGGTGGGAGGAGTCATGGTGGTGGGAGGAGTCATGGTGGTGGGAGGAGTCATGGTGGTGGGAGGAGTCATGGTGGGAGGAGTCATGGTGGGAGGAGTCATGGTGGTGGGAGGAGTCATGGTGGTGGGAGGAGTCATGGTGGGAGGAGTCATGGTGGGAGGAGTCATGGTGGTGGGAGGAGTCATGGTGGTGGGAGGAGTCATGGTGGGAGGAGTCATGGTGGTGGGAGGAGTCATGGTGGTGGGAGGAGTCATGGTGGTGGGAGTCATGGTGGTGGGAGGAGTCATGGTGGTGGGAGGAGTCATGGTGGGAGGAGTCATGGTGGTGGGAGGAGTCATGGTGGTGGGAGGAGTCATGGTGGGAGGAGTCATGGTGGTGGGAGGAGTCATGGTGGTGGGAGGAGTCATGGTGGTGGGAGGAGTCATGGTGGGAGGAGTCATGGTGGTGGGAGGAGTCATGGTGGTGGGAGGAGTCATGGTGGTGGGAGGAGTCATGGTGGTGGGAGGAGTCATGGTGGGAGGAGTCATGGTGGTGGGAGGAGTCATGGTGGGAGGAGTCATGGTGGTGGGAGGAGTCATGGTGGGAGGAGTCATGGTGGTGGGAGGAGTCATGGTGGTGGGAGGAGTCATGGTGGGAGGAGTCATGGTGGTGGGAGGAGTCATGGTGGGAGGAGTCATGGTGGGAGGAGTCATGGTGGGAGGAGTCATGGTGGGAGGAGTCATGGTGGGAGGAGTCATGGTGGTGGGAGGAGTCATGGTGGTGGGAGGAGTCATGGTGGTGGGAGGAGTCATGGTGGTGGGAGGAGTCATGGTGGGAGGAGTCATGGTGGTGGGAGGAGTCATGGTGGGAGGAGTCATGGTGGTGGGAGGAGTCATGGTGGGAGGAGTCATGGTGGTGGGAGGAGTCATGGTGGTGGGAGGAGTCATGGTGGTGGGAGGAGTCATGGTGGTGGGAGGAGTCATGGTGGGAGGAGTCATGGTGGTGGGAGGAGTCATGGTGGGAGGAGTCATGGTGGTGGGAGGAGTCATGGTGGTGGGAGGAGTCATGGTGGTGGGAGGAGTCATGGTGGGAGGAGTCATGGTGGTGGGAGGAGTCATGGTGGGAGGAGTCATGGTGGTGGGAGGAGTCATGGTGGTGGGAGGAGTCATGGTGGTGGGAGGAGTCATGGTGGGAGGAGTCATGGTGGGAGGAGTCATGGTGGTGGGAGGAGTCATGGTGGTGGGAGGAGTCATGGTGGTGGGAGGAGTCATGGTGGGAGGAGTCATGGTGGGAGGAGTCATGGTGGGAGGAGTCATGGTGGTGGGAGGAGTCATGGTGGTGGGAGGAGTCATGGTGGTGGGAGGAGTCATGGTGGTGGGAGGAGTCATGGTGGTGGGAGGAGTCATGGTGGGAGGAGTCATGGTGGTGGGAGGAGTCATGGTGGTGGGAGGAGTCATGGTGGTGGGAGGAGTCATGGTGGGAGGAGTCATGGTGGTGGGAGGAGTCATGGTGGGAGGAGTCATGGTGGTGGGAGGAGTCATGGTGGTGGGAGGAGTCATGGTGGTGGGAGGAGGAGTCATGGTGGTGGGAGGAGTCATGGTGGGAGGAGTCATGGTGGGAGGAGTCATGGTGGGAGGAGTCATGGTGGTGGGAGGAGTCATGGTGGGAGGAGTCATGGTGGTGGGAGGAGTCATGGTGGGAGGAGTCATGGTGGTGGGAGGAGTCATGGTGGGAGGAGTCATGGTGGTGGGAGGAGTCATGGTGGGAGGAGTCATGGTGGGAGGAGTCATGGTGGTGGGAGGAGTCATGGTGGTGGGAGGAGTCATGGTGGGAGGAGTCATGGTGGGAGGAGTCATGGTGGGAGGAGTCATGGTGGTGGGAGGAGTCATGGTGGTGGGAGGAGTCATGGTGGTGGGAGGAGTCATGGTGGGAGGAGTCATGGTGGTGGGAGGAGTCATGGTGGTGGGAGGAGTCATGGTGGTGGGAGGAGTCATGGTGGGAGGAGTCATGGTGGGAGGAGTCATGGTGGGAGGAGGAGTCATGGTGGGAGGAGTCATGGTGGTGGGAGGAGTCATGGTGGGAGGAGTCATGGTGGTGGGAGGAGTCATGGTGGGAGGAGTCATGGTGGGAGGAGTCATGGTGGGAGGAGTCATGGTGGTGGGAGGAGTCATGGTGGTGGGAGGAGTCATGGTGGGAGGAGTCATGGTGGGAGGAGTCATGGTGGGAGGAGTCATGGTGGGAGGAGTCATGGTGGTGGGAGGAGTCATGGTGGTGGGAGGAGTCATGGTGGGAGGAGTCATGGTGGTGGGAGGAGTCATGGTGGGAGGAGTCATGGTGGTGGGAGGAGTCATGGTGGGAGGAGTCATGGTGGTGGGAGGAGTCATGGTGGTGGGAGGAGTCATGGTGGGAGGAGTCATGGTGGTGGGAGGAGTCATGGTGGGAGGAGTCATGGTGGTGGGAGGAGTCATGGTGGTGGGAGGAGTCATGGTGGGAGGAGTCATGGTGGTGGGAGGAGTCATGGTGGTGGGAGGAGTCATGGTGGTGGGAGGAGTCATGGTGGTGGGAGGAGTCATGGTGGTGGGAGGAGTCATGGTGGTGGGAGGAGTCATGGTGGGAGGAGTCATGGTGGGAGGAGTCATGGTGGTGGGAGGAGTCATGGTGGTGGGAGGAGTCATGGTGGGAGGAGTCATGGTGGTGGGAGGAGTCATGGTGGGAGGAGTCATGGTGGGAGGAGTCATGGTGGTGGGAGGAGTCATGGTGGGAGGAGGAGTCATGGTGGTGGGAGGAGTCATGGTGGTGGGAGGAGTCATGGTGGTGGGAGGAGTCATGGTGGTGGGAGGAGTCATGGTGGTGGGAGGAGTCATGGTGGTGGGAGGAGTCATGGTGGTGGGAGGAGTCATGGTGGGAGGAGTCATGGTGGTGGGAGGAGTCATGGTGGGAGGAGTCATGGTGGTGGGAGGAGTCATGGTGGGAGGAGTCATGGTGGTGGGAGGAGTCATGGTGGTGGGAGGAGTCATGGTGGGAGGAGTCATGGTGGGAGGAGTCATGGTGGTGGGGAGGAGTCATGGTGGTGGGAGGAGTCATGGTGGTGGGAGGAGTCATGGTGGTGGGAGGAGTCATGGTGGGAGGAGTCATGGTGGGAGGAGTCATGGTGGTGGGAGGAGTCATGGTGGGAGGAGGAGTCATGGTGGTGGGAGGAGTCATGGTGGTGGGAGGAGTCATGGTGGGAGGAGTCATGGTGGGAGGAGTCATGGTGGTGGGAGGAGTCATGGTGGGAGGAGTCATGGTGGTGGGAGGAGTCATGGTGGTGGGAGGAGTCATGGTGGGGAGGAGTCATGGTGGGAGGAGTCATGGTGGTGGGAGGAGTCATGGTGGTGGGAGGAGTCATGGTGGTGGGAGGAGTCATGGTGGTGGGAGGAGTCATGGTGGTGGGAGGAGTCATGGTGGGAGGAGTCATGGTGGTGGGAGGAGTCATGGTGGTGGGAGGAGTCATGGTGGTGGGAGGAGTCATGGTGGGAGGAGTCATGGTGGTGGGAGGAGTCATGGTGGGAGGAGTCATGGTGGTGGGAGGAGTCATGGTGGGAGGAGTCATGGTGGTGGGAGGAGTCATGGTGGGAGGAGTCATGGTGGTGGGAGGAGTCATGGTGGTGGGAGGAGTCATGGTGGGAGGAGGAGTCATGGTGGTGGGAGGAGTCATGGTGGTGGGAGGAGTCATGGTGGGAGGAGTCATGGTGGGAGGAGGAGTCATGGTGGTGGGAGGAGTCATGGTGGTGGGAGGAGTCATGGTGGGAGGAGTCATGGTGGGAGGAGTCATGGTGGGAGGAGGAGTCATGGTGGTGGGAGGAGTCATGGTGGTGGGAGGAGTCATGGTGGGAGGAGTCATGGTGGTGGGAGGAGTCATGGTGGTGGGAGGAGTCATGGTGGGAGGAGTCATGGTGGGAGGAGTCATGGTGGGAGGAGTCATGGTGGTGGGAGGAGTCATGGTGGGAGGAGTCATGGTGGTGGGAGGAGTCATGGTGGTGGGAGGAGTCATGGTGGTGGGAGGAGTCATGGTGGTGGGAGGAGTCATGGTGGTGGGAGGAGTCATGGTGGTGGGAGGAGTCATGGTGGGAGGAGTCATGGTGGTGGGAGGAGTCATGGTGGTGGGAGGAGTCATGGTGGGAGGAGTCATGGTGGTGGGAGGAGTCATGGTGGGAGGAGTCATGGTGGGAGGAGTCATGGTGGGGAGGAGTCATGGTGGTGGGAGGAGTCATGGGTGGGAGGAGTCATGGTGGTGGGAGGAGTCATGGTGGTGGGAGGAGTCATGGTGGTGGGAGGAGTCATGGTGGTGGGAGGAGTCATGGTGGTGGGAGGAGTCATGGTGGGAGGAGTCATGGTGGTGGGAGGAGTCATGGTGGTGGGAGGAGTCATGGTGGTGGGAGGAGTCATGGTGGGAGGAGTCATGGTGGGAGGAGTCATGGTGGGAGGAGTCATGGTGGTGGGAGGAGTCATGGTGGTGGGAGGAGTCATGGTGGTGGGAGGAGTCATGGTGGTGGGAGGAGTCATGGTGGGAGGAGTCATGGTGGTGGGAGGAGTCATGGTGGTGGGAGGAGTCATGGTGGGAGGAGTCATGGTGGGAGGAGTCATGGTGGGAGGAGTCATGGTGGTGGGAGGAGTCATGGTGGTGGGAGGAGTCATGGTGGTGGGAGGAGTCATGGTGGGAGGAGTCATGGTGGGAGGAGTCATGGTGGTGGGAGGAGTCATGGTGGTGGGAGGAGTCATGGTGGGAGGAGTCATGGTGGTGGGAGGAGTCATGGTGGGAGGAGTCATGGTGGTGGGAGGAGTCATGGTGGGAGGAGTCATGGTGGTGGGAGGAGTCATGGTGGTGGGAGGAGTCATGGTGGGAGGAGTCATGGTGGGAGGAGTCATGGTGGGAGGAGTCATGGTGGTGGGAGGAGTCATGGTGGTGGGAGGAGTCATGGTGGTGGGAGGAGTCATGGTGGGAGGAGTCATGGTGGTGGGAGGAGTCATGGTGGTGGGAGGAGTCATGGTGGGAGGAGTCATGGTGGGAGGAGTCATGGTGGTGGGAGGAGTCATGGTGGGAGGAGTCATGGTGGTGGGAGGAGTCATGGTGGTGGGAGGAGTCATGGTGGGAGGAGTCATGGTGGTGGGAGGAGTCATGGTGGTGGGAGGAGTCATGGTGGTGGGAGGAGTCATGGTGGGAGGAGTCATGGTGGGAGGAGTCATGGTGGTGGGAGGAGTCATGGTGGTGGGAGGAGTCATGGTGGGAGGAGTCATGGTGGTGGGAGGAGTCATGGTGGGAGGAGTCATGGTGGGAGGAGTCATGGTGGTGGGAGGAGTCATGGTGGGAGGAGTCATGGTGGTGGGAGGAGTCATGGTGGTGGGAGGAGTCATGGTGGTGGGAGGAGTCATGGTGGGAGGAGTCATGGTGGTGGGAGGAGTCATGGTGGTGGGAGGAGTCATGGTGGTGGGAGGAGTCATGGTGGGAGGAGTCATGGTGGGAGGAGTCATGGTGGTGGGAGGAGTCATGGTGGTGGGAGGAGTCATGGTGGGAGGAGTCATGGTGGGAGGAGTCATGGTGGTGGGAGGAGTCATGGTGGGAGGAGGAGTCATGGTGGTGGGAGGAGTCATGGTGGTGGGAGGAGTCATGGTGGGAGGAGTCATGGTGGGAGGAGTCATGGTGGTGGGAGGAGTCATGGTGGGAGGAGTCATGGTGGTGGGAGGAGTCATGGTGGGAGGAGTCATGGTGGTGGGAGGAGTCATGGTGGGAGGAGTCATGGTGGTGGGAGGAGTCATGGTGGGAGGAGTCATGGTGGGAGGAGTCATGGTGGGAGGAGTCATGGTGGTGGGAGGAGTCATGGTGGGAGGAGTCATGGTGGGAGGAGTCATGGTGGTGGGAGGAGTCATGGTGGGAGGAGTCATGGTGGGAGGAGTCATGGTGGGAGGAGTCATGGTGGTGGGAGGAGTCATGGTGGGAGGAGTCATGGTGGGAGGAGTCATGGTGGTGGGAGGAGTCATGGTGGGAGGAGTCATGGTGGTGGGAGGAGTCATGGTGGTGGGAGGAGTCATGGTGGTGGGAGGAGTCATGGTGGGAGGAGTCATGGTGGTGGGAGGAGTCATGGTGGTGGGAGGAGTCATGGTGGTGGGAGGAGTCATGGTGGTGGGTGTCTTTCGGGTTTATTTTCTGTTTTTTTCGGGTTTATTTTGGGTTTTTTTCGGGTTTATTTCGGGTTTATTTCGGGTTTTTTCAGGTTTATTTTCGGGTTTTTCGGGTTTATTTTCGGGTTTTTTCGGGTTTATTTTGGGTTTTTTTCGGGTTTATTTTCGGGTTTTTTCAGGTTTATTTTCGGGTTTTTTCGGGTTTATTTTCGGGTTTTTTCTGGTTTATTTTCAGGTTTTTTCGGGGTTATTTTTTGTTTTTTTCGGGTTTATTTTCGGGTTTTTTCAGGTTTATTTTCGGGTTTTTCGGGTTTATTTTCGGGTTTTTTCGGGTTTATTTTGGGTTTTTTTCGGGTTTATTTTCGGGTTTTTTCAGGTTTATTTTCGGGTTTTTTCGGGTTTATTTTCGGGTTTTTTCTGGTTTATTTTCAGGTTTTTTCGGGGTTATTTTTTGTTTTTTTCGGGTTTATTTTCGGGTTTTTTCAGGTTTATTCTCGAGTTTTTTCGGGTTTATTTTCTGTTTTTTTCAGGTTTATTTTTGGGTTTTTTCTGTTTTTTGCAGGTTTATTTTCAGGTTTTTCGGGTTAATTTTCTGGGTTATTTCGGGTTTTTTCGAGTCACCAGGTTATGGGAGGAGTCTCCAGGTTGTGGGAGGAGTCATGTCGGTGGGCGGAGCCTCCGGGTAGTGGGAGGAGTCATGTCGGTGGGCGGAGCCTCCAGGTAGTGGGAGGAGTCATGTCGGTGGGCGGAGCCTCCAGGTTGTGGGAGGAGTCATGTCGGTGGGCGGAGCCTCCAGCTCCACCTGCAGCTCACCTGCAGGGAGGCGGAGCTATGCTGCTCACCTGCAGGGAGGCAGAGCTATGCTGCTCACCTGCAGGGAGGCGGAGCTATGCTGCTCACCTGCAGGGAGGCGGAGCTATGCTGCTCACCTGCAGGGAGGCGGAGCTATGCAGCTCACCTGCAGGGAGGCGGAGCTATGCTGCTCACCTGCAGGGAGGCGGAGCTATGCAGCTCACCTGCAGGGAGGCGGAGCTATGCTGCTCACCTGCAGGGAGGCGGAGCTATGCTGCTCACCTGCAGGGAGGCGGAGCTATGCAGCTCACCTGCAGGGAGGCGGAGCTATGCTGCTCACCTGCAGGGAGGCGGAGCTATGCTGCTCACCTGCAGGGAGGCGGAGCTATGCAGCTCACCTGCAGGGAGGCGGAGCTATGCAGCTCACCTGCAGGGAGGCGGAGCTATGCAGCTCCCGGCCGGCGAACAGGACCCTGAGCTGCTCCGGCTCCACCCCCTGCTGATTGGCCACCACCTCCTTCAGCTTCATCACGCTCTCCTCCCGCTGGATCTCCACGGCAACGCCCGGGCCCAGGTTGTAGCGCACAAACACTGGGGAGAGAGGAGGTGAGGGGGGGGAGAGACCAGAGGGTTATTCCTGAGAGGTATTTATTCCAGGGAGCAGGTTCAACAAACTCTGAGTGTAAACCTGAACTCACTAGGAATGTTTGATATTTTACCGTCACCATAAACCGTCAAAAAAATCCCCACGGTAAGAATTAGTATCTCACGATAAAAATGATAAATTCCTGTTGATGATGTTTTTGTGTAAGAAGGAAGGAAGGAAGGAAGGAAGGAAGGAAGGAAGGAAGGAAGGAAGGAAGGAAGGAAGGAAGGAAGGAAGGAAGGAAGGAAGGAAGGAAGGAAGGAAGGAAGGAAGGAAGGAAGGAAGGAAGGAAGGAAGGAAGGAAGGAAGGAAGGAAGGAAGGAAGGAAGGAAGAAAGAAAGAAAGAAAGAAAGAAAGAAAGAAAGAAAGAAAGAAAGAAAGAAAGAAAGAAAGAAAGAAAGAAAGAAAGAAAGAAAGAAAGAAAGAAAGAAAGAAAGAAAGAAAGAAAGAAAGAAAGAAAGAAAGAAAGAAAGAAAGAAAGAAAGAATAAATTCCTGTTGATGACGTTTTTGTGTTGGTATTGTTTTTAATCGTTATCGGGATAAATGCCAGAAATGATCGTGATACATTTTACTATTTACTACTTTTGTTTAAGTAATTATTGCACTTTCTGTAAATCCTATAAACTTCATTTCACTTCTCAAATAGCACTGTGTTTGTTTGTCTGACATGTGATAGATTTAACTGAAATAATGCTGATCCAACAACCAATGATTTATAGCGCTATATAAATAAAATGTATTATTATTATTATTATAAAGGAACATCCTGAAAATGATCAGGGGTGCACAAACTTTTTCATACAACTGTATATATACATAAACACACACACATGTATATACATTTTAATGATTATTGATTGATTTAGGGGGGGGGGGGGTGAGCCCGCACCGCGTCACTCTAGGAATGCGCATGCGTGGCGGCACTGATGACGTCACCGTGGAGCAGCTGTTTCCATCATAGACATGTATACATACATGTATATATGTCTAATGTCTATATGTCTATGGTTTCCATGATCAGATTCTTCTTTTGTAACAAACTCCGATTGATGAATAAATGACTGATCGATCAGAGTTTATCTGTTTTCCTGATAATCAATAACAGAGTTACAGATGAAACACAAACTCATTTATTTAGGAGAGAATCTTATCATTCCGTTTCTCCTCTCAACCCAGGATATGACGTCATCTGTGATCGTTGAACTGATCGATCACTGATCGGGTTAGGGTTAGGGTAACTCACCGATCATAACCTCCGCGTCCTTCCACTGTTTACAGTCCGGGGCCGCGGTGCACTCTGGGAGCTGGAGTGCAGCCGCGGTTCAACCGTCAGCAGAGCATGGATGTATTATAGGCAGCAGAGACGTTTTAGAAACGTATTTATATATATTTATGTCTTTTTATATTATTTTATATATATATATGTGTGTCTTTTTATATTTTTCTTTATATGTCTTTTTATAGACGTTTTATAGACGTTTTATAAATCTGTATAAAGCATTTTTGCCGTCAGTCCGGCGGACTACAGCCGCTACGTCATCAACCTGCGCCGGAAGTGGGTGAGACGGAAACTCCTTTCAAATTAAAAGTTTAATTTGAGGAAACACAACAGGATTTCTCACCAAAAACTAGTTTTTTGGATTTTCAATGGACAACAAAACCAATGATGACTTTCTGATTAATAATATCATAATTCTGGGTAAATTCCACAAGTCCAAGTTTATGAAAGTGAAGCCTCGATTTTCAGTTTTCCAGAACGAATTCCTTCACTTTCCTAAAGCCCTTAATTAAAGTCATGACAAAAAGAAACGCAACACAACGTTTGAACATAATTGTTGAATATAATTTACTGGATAAGCCCAAGCCCTTTAATTATTTTCCTTTTCATTTTATTTATCTTATTTTCCTTCTGTTTTCTTATACCTCAAATAAGCAGTAATTATATATATATATATATATTCTTATACCTCAAATAAGCAGTAATTATATATATATATATATATATATATATATATATATATATATATATATATATATATATATATATATATATATATATATATATATATATATATATATATATATATATATATATATATATATATATATATATATATATATATATATATTCTTATACCTCAAATACCTCAAGTATTTTTGAAATTATTTGTAATTCTTTTGTAAATATTATCCATTTTTTTGGTGTTTACTATTTTTTTCTCTCTTGTACATAGTCTTTTTCTACTTTTTATATTGCTCTTTTTATTATTTAACCACGTATTGGTTATTTCTATTTTACATTTTTTGTATAAAGTGTGTGTGTTTTGGCTGCACGACTGAATTTCTCCTCTGGGGGATAAATAAAGTCTACTATTCTATTCTATTCTATTCTATTCTATTCTATTCTATTCTATTTCTGTTCCTTGAAGCGTTTTAATCAAGTTTAATTCCTTGTTTTTTGTATATAAAGATATTTTCAATAAAAAAAGGTTCATTTGAAAGTGCTTCCTTAAATCTAGTAATTATCAAAATCAAATAGAATTAACTGAAATAGAAGTTCGACTTCTGACATTTTTGTAATAAACCACAAATATATACAAAATATCTGATCAGTTTGTCAGAACGTTAACAGATAACATGATTGACATCCCCGTAGGCGCTGGTCATTTTATTTTAATGTTATTTTAATTTTATTTTAGTTGTTTTTATTCACTTAGTTGTTGTTTTTTTATTATTATTACTTTTAATGTATGTTATTTGTGAAAGGGGCAGATCAGATAAGATTGTTCTTCTTTCTGCTCCTTTTCATTCACAAGTTAGGAACATTTGTATTTGTATTAAATTGTTTCGTTTTTTGAATGAAATAAAGAATTAAATGAAATGAAATAAATGTTCACAGTTTAGTGTCAGAAGGACGATTGATCGAGGAGTTGGTCTTCTACAACTATATTAGTAAAACCACCTGAATCCAGATGAATTATTATTAATTATGCCGCGTTCCATTTGTCCTCTGAAATCGGAATTTCCCAGTTCCTAGTCGGAATTTTCAACTGGAACACCCCTCGAAGTAGGATTTCCTACTGGGAAAGTGGGAGAAGTTTCACCCAGCCCCCGGGTCTCCACTCAGCAGCGCCGGTTTCCCCCAGTGTCCAGCCGCGGTACTGCACCAGAAAATCCCTTTTTTCCCATAGAGCGCAATAGTAAAAGATCGTCCTCTAAAACTGTTCACAGGAACCTCCAGCTGTAATCACCGGCTATTACTAATCTTTGTATTCTATATTTTTAAGTCATGGACTTTATATCCGTCAAAAATGTTTTATAACGGCCAGAAAAGTCAAAGAAAAGTATCTTTCTGGGCGTGACGTCACGGATGACGTCACAGCCGTGTCCGTGCACTCCACGGATGTTTATATTAATATATATTATGTAATTATATTATATTAATACATTAATAATATATGTGATGCTATACATGTAATAATATATTATATTAATATATATTATATAATTATATTATATTAATACATTAATAATATATGTAATACTATACATGTAATAATATACATTAATTAATATATTATATTAATACATTATATTAATACATTAATATATGTAATACTATACATTAATATATTATATTAATATATATTATATAATTATATTATATTAATACATTAATATATGTAATACTATACATGTAATAATATACATTAATTAATATATTATATTAATATATATTATGTAATTATATTATATTAATACATTAATAATATATGTAATACTATACATGTAATAATATACATTAATTAATATATTATATTAATACATTAATATATGTAATACTATACATTAATATATTATATTAATATATATTATGTAATTATATTATATGAATACATTAATAATATATGTAATACTATACATGTAATAATATACATGAATTCATATATTATATTAATACATATTATATTAATACGCGTCATTGCCCCGGGGCATGATGGGAGGCCCCAGAGCATCATGGGAGGTGACTCAACTGAGCATGCTCTATGGGCCCGTGTACCAGGAAGTAAACCAGGAAGTCAGAGATTTTCCGGCGTATGCGCTGGCTGAGCAGAATGCATTGAAATGAATGGGCGGCCATTTTCGGTCTTCCATCCAGTTCTATAATACATCCATGGTCTCCACCCGCGGGTGGAGCTGCAGCTCCACCCGCGGGTGGGGCTGCAGCTGCAGCTGCACCTGCGGGTGGGGCTGCAGCTGCAGCTGCACCCTGACCCGTTTGTGCCCCCTGGTGGACGGACAGAGGAACTTCAGACATTCAGACCAGCGCGGGAACTTCTTCCAAGTTTATTACAAAACACAAGACAGAAACATGTCAACAGGTTTATTCTATCGGCAAACACGATACAACAACGAGCCCCGGGCCCCCCGGGCCCCCCGGGGCCCCCCGGGTCCCCCGGGGCCCCCCGGGTCCCTGGCCCCCCCGGGAGGACGACGACTGCAGGAACAGAACCAGAACGGGGGGGTGAGTGCTTATCTGCTGCACACATTTATAAATATGTCATTAAATTAATTCAAATCCAATTCACACATGAAAAAACATCAGAGACTGGAGGAGTGAGTTAGGGAGGCTTTTATTCTGGTGGGATTGAGACTCCTAGGCTTTTATTCTGGTGGGATTGAGACTCCTAGGCTTTTATTCTGGTGGGATTGAGACTCCTAGGCTTTTATTCTGGTGGGATTGAGACTCCTAGGCTTTTATTCTGGTGGGATTGAGACTCCTAGGCTTTTATTCTGGTGGGATTGAGACTCCTAGGCTCTTATTTTGGTGGGATCGAGACTCGTACGCTCTTATTTTGGTGGGATCCACACTCGTAGGCTCTTATTTTGGTGGGATCCACACTGGTAGGCTCTTATTTTGGTGGGATCCACACTCGTAGGCTCTTATTTTGGTGGGATCCACACTGGTAGGCTCTTATTTTGGAGGGATCCACACTGGTAGGCTCTTATTTTGGTGGGATCGAGACTCGTACGCTCTTATTTTGGTGGGATCCACACTCGTAGGCTCTTATTTTGGTGGGATCCACACTCGTAGGCTCTTATTTTGGAGGGATCCACACTCGTAGGCTCTTATTTTGGAGGGATCCACACTCATAGGCTCTTATTTTGGTGGGATCCACACTGGTAGGCTCTTATTTTGGTGGGATCCACACTGGTAGGCTCTTATTTTGGAGGGACCCACACTCCTAGGCTCTTATTTTGGTGGGATCCACACTGGTAGGCTCTTATTTTGGTGGGATCCACACTCCTAGGCTCTTATTTTGGTGGGATCCACACTCCTAAGCTCTTATTTTGGTGGGATCCACACTCCTAGGCTCTTATTTTGGTGGGGACTGAACCACAAAAGCCTCGCTGTTGCTATGGTAACAGGGTGGGGGGTCATGTGTTGCTATGGTAACAGGGTGGGGGGGGAAACATATAACTCTTGTTTTTTTTATTTTTTTTGGGACATTTAAAAATAAAAAAGGAAATAATTCTCACGTCGCTCCGGATTCATAAATAGGAAGTAAATTCCAAAACAGGAAGTGCAAGTGTCACACGGAGAGACGCCCAAGGCCCCGCCCACTTCTGTCAGCCAATGACCAGTGACATCATCAGCTGAAGAGTGACATCATCAGCAGCCGACCGATACGGTTATTGATCAGAACAGGGAGGGGTTTCCCATGATGCCTTTTGGTGGGATCCACACTCCTAGGCTCTTATTTTGGTGGGATCCACACTCCTAGGCTCTTATTTTGGTGGGAAACACACTCCTAGGCTCTTATTTTGGTGGGATCCACACTCGTAGGCTCTTATTTTGGTGGGATCCACACTCGTAGGCTCTTATTTTGGTGGGATCCACACTCCTAGGCTCTTATTTTGGTGGGATCCACACTCCTAGGCTCTTATTTTGGTGGGATCCACACTCCTAGGCTCTTATTTTGGAGGGATCCACACTCGTAGGCTCTTATTTTGGTGGGATCCACCTTTGTAGGCTCTTATTTTGGTGGGATCCACACTGGTAGGCTCTTATTTTGGTGGGATCCACACTGGTAGGCTCTTATTTTGGTGGGATCCACCTTTGTAGGCTCTTATTTTGGTGGGAAACACACTCCTAGGCTCTTATTTTGGTGGGATCCACACTCACAGGCTCTTATTTTGGTGGGATCCACACTCCTAGGCTCTTATTTTGGTGGGATCCACACTCCTAGGCTCTTATTTTGGTGGGATCCACACTCCTAGGCTCTTATTCTGGTGGGATCCACACTCCTAGGCTCTTATTTTGGTGGGATCCACACTCCTAGGCTCTTATTCTGGTGGGCTCCAGGTTTCCCATGATGCCTCGGGGGTCCAGGTGTGACGGGGGGGGGGGGGGGGGTCAGCTGGTCCAACCGGACCAGAATCTGCGTCTATTTACACGAGAGGAGAACCGGGCCGGTCCGGGCCCAAACACGTCCATAACCAACCCGGAACCAGAACAATCCGACCACAGTCCGGCGCGGCGGCGATGGTGTCACTCCGAGTCGGACTCCAGCGGCGCGGTCTCGTCCAGGACCGGGCCGACCAGCATGGCAGCGCGGCGCTGGTCCTGCAGGTCCAGACCCGGGCCCGTGTGCAGCGCGGCCGGGCCCAGCCCCAGGCCCAGCCCCGGGCCCGCCAGCATGGCGGCGCGGCGCTGCTCCTGCAGGTGCGCCTTCTTGTGGCGGGAGAAGCTGGACGAGTGCATGAAGGTCTTGCTGCAGGCCAGGCAGGTGTAGGTCTTGGTTCTGGCCGGGCCCCCAGCCGGAGCCCGGGCCCGGCCCGGGGGCCCCGCGGCGCCGGCCCGGTGGGTCTGCTGGTGCCGGCCCAGGCTGGAGGCGTGGCTGAACCTCTTCCCGCAGACGTTGCAGGCGTGGCGGCCGGCGCGGGCCGCCGCGGCGCCGCCGCCGTGCTGGTCCTGGTCCGGGTCCAGGTCCTGGTCCTGGTCCAGGTCCGGGTCCTCCTGGGCCCGGCGGCCCGGCCCGCCGCGGCGGCGCCGGTTCTTGTTGCACAGCGTGTAGAAGTTGGGCTTGTCGCGGGAGCAGAGCTTGAGCCGGATCTTCAGGTCGGACGACGCCTGAAGGTTCTCCTTCCCGGCCGTGTAGCCGCCGAGCAGCTGCTTCACGTGGCTCACCTAATATAATAAAAATATAATAAATATACAATTAATATACAATTAATATAGAAGGGTCAAGCAAGGCGATCAACGCTCAGACTTTAACGTTGGGGGAGCAAAGCCGTAAGCTGGATGTGATTCTTGAACAGAATCGCAGGCTGGCGGCGTCTTTGAGCTCATTGGCAAGATGGAGAAGACCTGTCTGTTTTGCAATATAATTGTTGATTTTATAATCTGGCCTTGACAGGGCGGTTTTGGCCGATCGCTCTGGTCACAATCTCCCTGGTGGAATGTACTGGTCACAATCTCCCTGGTGGAATGTACTGGTCACAATCTCCCTGGTGGAATGTACTGGTCACAATCTCTCTGGTGGAATGTACTGGTCACAATCTCCCTGGTGGAATGTACTGGTCACAATCTCCCTGGTGGAATGTACTGGTCACAATCTCCCTGGTGTACATTGTATTAATTACAGTGTAATTTAATTTAATTGTTGTGCAGGAAAGGGATATTTGTTTTATTTTATTCAAGAAGCATTTTTATTCTATATATGCAGGCAGTTTATTTTTATTTCATGTGTTTTATACATGTTGATATTGTGCAGACCTCTGTTAATAAAGGAACCTGTGTGACATTTGGCACGAGGCTTTGTATTAAAACTGACTGTTTTTTTAAGAAATGAAGCTAACAGAGATGCTAACAGAGATGCTAACAGAGATGCTAACAGAGATGCTAACAGAGATGCTAAGCTATAATGCTTTGGGGGAAACCCAAATTATGGCACAGAAAAAATATGGATATATATCGAGTATCAACATTCAGCTAGAAAATATGGAGATATGACTTTGGTCCATATCGCCCAGCCCTAGTACCGAGCCGTCTGATAACATCAAGGACATTGGCTGAGGAGCAGCTCTGAGCGAAGTTCACGGACTTACCGCTCACACACACTTGCTGATAACCACACCCCCCCTCAACTCAACGCCTTCCTTGGCCCCCCCCTCTTATCAGCCCCCCCAACAGTCTCCGGGTTTCGAGAGCCATGAAGTCGCGGCGATCACTTGGATGTGCCCCAACCCCCAGAAAATATCAGTAAATACCATTAGGGTGGAAGTATGTGATTTTGGACCCAGCCTCTCTCTCAAGGGGTCTGGTTGGTCGGTGCGCCGTCCGTGTGAAAGTCGTCCCGTAAGAAACGTTGCCAGGGGAAAAAACGAATGCGATTTAAAAGGGCCAAATCCACAAAAGGATTGCGCGGCTTTTGCTAATTCACAAAGCACCCGCAAAAGGGCGAATTGCACCACAAACTGCGCTGCCAAGCAAATAGTGTCATGGTGCGCCTGTGCCATTTACATGCATGTAAATTAGGTAATATTCATACATTCCTTTCTATGCAAATAAGCCTCATTGCAAAAAGCGTCTAATTCACAAAGGCCAGCGCTATTTGCCACACGCAAAAATAGTGGAGCAAATACCGTGTTTTGGAAGCGTGTATTAACTGCGCGCAAACTCACTCCTCACTCCCCATCTCTCTGTTTCTCTCTCTCTTCAATATCATTCAAGCCTGTGTGAGACTGAATGATATTAAGGGTGAAATCTACAGTCAGACATGACTGTAGACAGTCAGATCAAGTGGGGTTGTGGACTTATCTCAGATTTAAAAATAAAAATAACAGGACGGAGCTCAGGATTCATCCATACATAAGGGGCTGCTTTATTACAAACAATTCCACCATATAAACGTATAAATCTAGAATGTGTGTGTTTAACAGCTGACCTGTAGGTGTGTGTAGCAAAACACAGAACATGAATTACCGTCAGATCCTGATCTGATCCCGATCCGGTGTTAATGAAGTTACTGCAAAACTGTATGGGCGTGTTTGCGCCGGCATATCATTAGAGCAAAATCTTTTGTGAATAGGACCTTAAAGCGGGGCAAATTGCGAGCGCAAATGCGGCGCATTTCACAGCACTATTTGCGGGCGCATGGAATGGAATGGTGAGGTTGTTAGCAGTGCCTGCTCACCTGGTGCTTGTTGAGCTGCGTGGACGTGCGGAAGCTCATGTCGCACTGCGGGCAGGCGTAGAAGCGGTCGGCGCCGCCGCCCTGCAGCAGCGCCGCCGCGGCTACGTGGGCCACCGGGGCTACGTGGCCCGCCGGCTTCTTGGAGCGCTTGTTCCGGGCGGCGGGTTTGAGCGAGTGGCGCAGCGCGGCGGCGCTGAAGCCGGCGTCCTTCGGCAGGCCCTTGCCCTTCTTGTGGATGAGGCGGTGGCGCGACAGGCTGGAGCTGTGGTTGAACTCCTTACCGCAGATGTTGCACGGGTGGATGCGCCGCTTCCCGTGCAGCCGCAGGTGGCTGCCCAGCATCCTGGAAAAACCAGAGACAAGATCAACAAGCATCCTGGAAAAACCAGAGACAAGATCAACAAGCATCCTGGAAAAACCAAACAAGATTAACCAGCATCCTGGAAAAACCAAACAAGATTAACCAGCATCCTGGAAAAACCAGAGAAAACATCAACCAGCATCCTGGAAAAACCAAACAAGATTAACCAGCATCCTGGAAAAACCAAACAAGATCAACCACCATCCTGGAAAAACCAGAGACCAGATTAACCAGCATCCAAGTAATCCTTTTTTATTACTTGCGTATAAAGCCCAAAACGGCTCAGCTCTGCAGTATTTACAAGACCTGATAGAGCCTTATGTTCCTGGCAGAGCTCTCCGTTCTCAGAGTGCAGGTTTACTCGTAGTTCCTAGAGTATCTAAATGTAGATTTGGAGGGCGGGCGTTCTGCTATCAGGCACCATTACTATGGAACCAACTTCCAATCTGGGTTAAGGAGGCTGACACCACCTCCACCTTTAAAACTAAACTTAAAACCTTTCTGTTTAGTAAAGCCTATAGTTAGTGTTTAGTAAACCTCTAGCTGGTGTTGGTAAATCTCTAGGTAGTGTAAACTCTAGTGTGTTAGAGTCAGTAGTCATAGTTGCAGCTATAGAACAAGACTATAATAGTTAGTCTCAAATATAGCTTGGTGGTAGATATGCTGCTATAGGCCTATGCTGCAGGGGGGACCGACATGATCCACTGGGCGGTGCCTCTCACCTAGGGCTTTGCGATTAATCGATTTTAAATCTAAATCGGATTCATTAATCAAGACAATGTTAAAAAAAGGAAAATCGATTTTCCTTTTTTGCAGCTGCATTACAGACGGAGCTCAAGAAAATTATAAATGTTGTCACTTTACTAAACTCAAGGAGGATTTACAGGATCTTTCAATTGCACTTCATTCCCAATAGGGAAATTTGTTTGCTATTTTTCTTTAAAAATAAAGATAAAATATTTGAAACAATTTATTTCATTGTCTTTTGTAGTTTTACCAAAAAAAATCGAAAATCCGGTTTTCAGAGAAAAAAAATAAAATAAAAAAATCAGGATTTTATTTTTGTCCAAAATCGCCCAGCCCTACTCTCACCCTTCCTCTCTTCTCCATTTCCATTTTTATTTATTATAAATATCTCATAGCTATCATTTTTGTCCATCGTTCCTGTAGTTTCTTGTGTTTCCCCCTTTTTTCTCTTTTGTGCATGTTTGCAGGCCGGAGCCTCGGGAGCTGCTGCTGGCCTGCGGTCCCGGTCCCCCCCCCCACAGGTGACCCCGCCCCCCCGTCCTCACCTGCTGCCCTTGAAGCTGAGGCCGCAGTGCGGGCAGACGTAGCGGGCGTCGGGGTGGGGGGGCTCCAGGGCCCGGCTGGGGGCCGCCCCCGCCCCCCCCTTGCCGTGCGTCTGCTGGTGCCGGTACAGGCTGGACGCGTGGCTGTAGCTCTTCCCGCAGTAGCTGCAGCGGAACTGCCGCTCCTCGGGCTCGTAGTCTTCCTGGTCCGAGTCCGGGTCCAGGTGGGACCCCCCCGCCTCCACCAGCACCTCCTCCTCGTCCTCGTCATCCTCCTCCTCGTCCTCCTCCTCCTCCTCCTCCAGGTCCAGGTCCAGGTCCGAGTCCGTCTTGATCTCCACGCTCTGCTCCGTCACCTCGCAGGGGAACACCTCCTCGTAGGGCGTGAAGAAGGCCTCGCCCGCCTCCAGCTCGGCCGGCTCGTCCGAGTCCTTCTTCACGCAGGAGATGGTGAACTTGGAGCCGACCTCCGCCCACTTCACCACGTACTCGATGGGCTGCGTGTCCAGCTCCACCGTGATGAAGTCGGCGCCCAGGGCGTCCGACTCCGACACCACCAGCTCCGTGTCGGGGTCCTCCATCTGGATCAGCTGCTCCAGGGTCAGTGGGGGGTCGGCGGGGTCAACAGGGGCCGCAGGTCTGCTCCAGGTCTGTGGAGGAACGTTCAACACCGTCAGGTTCAACACGCACGGAAAACTCACGCACGCACGCACGAAAAAACGCACGCACGCACGAAAAAACGCACAAAAGAACGAAAACAGGGGCCGCAGGTCTGCTCCAGGTCTGTGGAGGAACGTTCAACACGGTCAGGTTCAACACGCACGAAAAACGCACGCACGCACGAAAAAACGCACAAAAGAACGAAAACAGGGGCCGCAGGTCTGCTCCAGGTCTGTGGAGGAACGTTCAACACCGTCAGGTTCAACACGCACGGAAAAACTCACGCACGTACGCACGAAAAAAAAATGCACGCATGAAAAAACGCACAAAAAAAACGCACTAAAAAAGGTTCAACACCGTCAGGTTCAACACGCACGAAAAACTCATGCACGCACGAAAAAACGCACGCACGAAAAAACGCACAAAAAAAACGCACGCACGCACGAAAAAACGCACGAAAGAACGAACGAAAAAAAACGCACAAAAAAAAGGTTCAACACCGTCAGGTTCAACACGCACGAAAAACTCATGCACGCACGAAAAAACGCACAAAAAAACGCACGCACGCACAAAAAAACGCACGAAAGAACGAACGAAAAAACGCACGAAAAAACTAACAAAAAAAAACGCACAAAAAAAAGGTTCAACACCGTCAGGTTCAACACGCACGAAAAACTCACGCACGCACGAAAAAAAAATGCACGCATGAAAAAACGCACAAAAAAACGCACTAAAAAAGGTTCAACACCGTCAGGTTCAACACGCACGAAAAACCGCACAAAAAAACGCACGCACGCACGAAAAAACGCACAAAAAAAACGCACGCACGCACGAAAAAACGCACGAAAGAACGAACGAAAAAACGCACGAAAAAACTAACAAAAAAAAACGCACAAAAAAAAGGTTCAACACCGTCAGGTTCAACACGCACGAAAAACTCACGCACGCACGAAAAAAAACCCGCACGTACGAAAAAACGCACAAAAAAAACGCACGAAAAAAAAACGCATGCACGAAAAGACGCACAAAAAAACGCACGCACGCACGAAAAAACGCACAAAAGAACGAACTAAAAAATGCACAAAAAAACTAACAAAAAAACGCACGAAAAAAGGTTCAACACCTGTAGTAAAGAAAGTAAGAATATTGCACATAATATTCTTTACTCATTCATGTGCATTAATTAAATACTCACCTGCTGGATCTACTGCTCTTACTTTTTAACAAATGGTGCTTTTTATTATTTTACCTCTTTTCTCATCATTTTATTTGTTATTTAAGCGTACTCTTAAATTAAATACTTTACAGTATTACAGTACAGTACGTTTTGACCGTATAGAAACATAATTCTCGTCAGTTGTGTGAAAAACGCACGAAGTTATGGATAGAATTGTCAAATTGGTTTGATTCACCGCACGAATCGGCACAGATTACTTTGTAATCCTGTATTTGACCTGGTCTTTGTACGTTTTGACCGTATAGAAACGTAATTATTTCCATTGTAAGAATGAGATGAACCTGCTGGATCTACTGCCCTCACTGACTAACAACTGCTGCTTTCTGTTATTCTACCTCTTTTATTATCATTTTATTTCATCTTATTTGTTACTTATGTTTTAATTGTGTCTTGCCGCTTTTAATGTTGATGTAAAGCTCTTTGAATTACCTTGTGTTGGATTGTGCTGTAATAAACCTGCCTTGCCTTTAACGCCCGCCGAACTCCGTTCAGAAATCTGCGGTTTTAATGTTCGGCGGCCCGGACGGAACCGAGGACCCGCCAGAACCGGACCAGCGTCTCCAGACCCACCAGGACGAGGGTTCGGCACCAAATAAACCGGTTTATTGCCCCTCACGTCCGGGACGAGGACATTTAGGAGAGTCCTAATGTCACTTCCGCGGTTGTGTCCAGCCGCGCATGCGCGGAGGAGGGCGCTGCTGCTGCTGCTGCGGTTAAACATCACATTCAGCGCGTTTATAACGTTTATAACTCCCTAACTCTCCCCTCACGCCTGCAGCCCGGGACTGACCAGTGCGTCTGCAGCAGCGCGGTAATCCGTGAGCTCCGGAGCACGGCGGGATGTTGCGGGCCGACGGCTGTCAGCGCAGCCGCACTCGGGGCTCGCTGGGCGGCCAGCGGCCGGACTCGAGCCCGGGGCTGCGGCGGGGCCTCCGGGGGGCACCGGGGGGGTCCGGGGGGAAACCGGGGCGGGACTCACCGGGTTCCGGGGCGGCTGGCCGGCCACAGCCGCAGAGATGTCCGCGGATCCGGGACAGTCAACAGGAAGCCGCTCCGGGTCCGAGACCAGATTAAATGGAAGGAGAGCGGAAGCTGCGGCGGAGGGAGGCGCCTTCACAATAAGAGCACGGCAGCACATGTGGGGTAAAAAAAAACAACAAAGACAAAATAACTCACCAGAAATGAATGATAAAAGATTTGAAGTAAAATATGCAGCTTTATTTTTATTTAAAACACAAACACAAAAAACAAATATGTCTGGAGCCGCAAAAAATGAAAAGTCTTAGAATGAAGGCAAATGGCGAACGGTGAAATGTTGAGGAAAAAAGCTGAAATGTTGAGAAAAAAGTCGAAGTGTTGAGAAAAAAGTCAAAATGTCAAGAAAAAAGTCAAAATGTCAAGAAAAAAGTCAAAATGTCAAGAAAAAAGTCAAAATTTTGAGAAAAAAGTTGAAATGTCGAGAAAAAAGTCGAAATGTCGAGAGAAAAGTCGAAATTTTGAGAAAAAAGTCGAAATGTCGAGAGAAAAAAAGTCGAAATTTTGAGAAAAAAGTCGAAATGTCGAGAAAATAGTCAAAATGTTGAGAAAAAAGTCAAAATGTCGAGAAAAAAGTCGAAGTGTCGAGAAAAAAATCGAAGTGTTGAGAAAAAAGTCAAAATTTTGAGAAAAAAGTCGAAATGTCGAGAAAAAAGTCAAAATTTTGAGAAAAAAGTCGAAATGTCGAGATTAAAAAGGAAAGGAAAAAGGAAGAAAAAAAGAGAAAAAAAGGAAAAAAAGAAAAAAAAGAAAAAAAGAAGAAAAAAAAAGAAGAAAAAAAGGAAAAAAAAGGTCAAACATTTTTGAAGAAGCTCCAGGAGCCACCAGGGCGGCGCTAAAGAGCCGCCCTGGTGGCTCTAGAGCCGCGGGTTCAGACCCTGATCTAGATCCTTGTGTATTTTGTCAGACAGAAAACTAAACAATTGAACACATTTCTTGTTCGGTCACAAAGCTTTTTTAGCAAGATGTTTATTCTGGTTAAATATTGGGATCAACAACTGTTTGTTTAGTTTCAGGTGATGATTTATATGACGGTCTGTCAAAGAAGGAAAACATCATTCTCATTATGGGAAAATATCATATACATAAAAATAAATGGAAAAACAGCAAACCCTCCATAGTCTGTTCTAAAAATGAAATAAAAAATGATATAACATCCATAAAGGTAATATCAGAAGAAAATCAGTCTATAAATGATTTATATGAAACCATGTTAGAGTCTCTTGCTCTTTAAGTTACAATCTTGCTACGCTTAAGCACTTTTGTGGAAATGATTATTTTATTTTTTATTTTATTTTATCTTTTTTTTCTCCTGTTTTCTTGTCCTGTTACTACGGTGGCCGACGAGGGTCAAACGCTGCAACGGCCTAACGCGTCTCAGTTCAGGAAAACGGCTTCAAGTACAGAAACCATTCAAATTCACAAAATCAAAACCAGGAACAAAATAGGAACGTGCTGCAGAAAACAAAGACAAATGCAGCATCAGACGCTGCAAATAGAGAAACGATGCAAAGCACAAAACCATATAAAACCAGAAACATGTTCAACAGAAAAACGCTTCATAACCGGTCACCAAACCTGCAGGGGGCGCTCTCTCTCGGTGTAACAGCTCAGTGGACACACGGATGTAGAGAGACCGAACAGCTGACTGAACCACCGTGTTTACGTCCAGCAGCTGAACTAGCCTCCTATGCTAGCAGCTGAACTAGCCTCCTATGCTAGCAGCTGAACTAGCCTCCTATGCTAGCAGCTGAACTAGCCTCCTATGCTAGCAGCTGAACTAGCCTCCTATGCTAGCAGCTGAACTAGCCTCCTATGCTAGCAGCTGAACTAGCCTCCTATGCTAGCAGCTGAACTAGCCTCCCATGCTAGCAACTGAACTAGCCTGCTATGCTAGCAACTGAACTAGCCTCCTATGCTAGCAGCTGAACTAGCCTGCTATGCTACCAACTGAACTAGCCTCCTATGCTAGCAGCTGAACTAGCCTCCTATGCTAGCAGCTGAACTAGCCTCCTATGCTAGCAGCTGAACTAGCCTCCCATGCTAGCAACTGAACTAGCCTGCTATGCTAGCAACTGAACTAGCCTCCTATGCTAGCAGCTGAACTAGCCTCCTATGCTAGCAACTGAACTAGCCTCCTATGCTAGCAACTGAACTAGCCTCCTATGCTAGCAGCTGAACTAGCCTCCTATGCTGGCAGCTGAACTAGCCTTCTATGCTAGCAACTGAACTAGCCTGCTATGCTAGCAGCTGAACTAGCCTCCTATGCTAGCAGCTGAACTAGCCTCCTATGCTAGCAGCTGAACTAGCCTCCTATGCTAGCAACTGAACTAGCCTCCTATGCTAGCAGCTGAACTAGCCTGCTATGCTAGCAGCTGAACTAGCCTCCTATGCTAGCAGCTGAACTAGCCTCCTATGCTAGCAGCTGAACTAGCTTCCTGAACGATAGCGCTAAAACGTCAGATTTTCAGATTATGAAGCTCAAGAATGAGATCAAGTCATATTTAGGGAGAAACAACCTTTCATTAACTGTATTTGGCCTAAAATCAATTTTTAGCAGGTAAAAAGACCCATTTTCAGGAGAGAAATCAGATTCTGGCAGGAAATCAATTTTTTTTTTCTTTTTTTTTAACAAATGGGGTAGAATATTTATTTTGTTCACATTGGCCTCGATACAGAACTTTTTTTTTTATTATTATTTTTTTTAGAAACTTTATTGAAAGTCAGAAGTCACAATTAGTGAAAACACATTCATGTGTTCCCAAGGCAGGTAGTAATGTACATGTGCAATTACAACAGTAATAATACACAACTATTAAACAAATGTAGTACATATAATGACGTTATTAATAGAGAAGATACAATAGCTGAGTGAATTGAGCATGACGAATAAAACAGCATTATAGTAATATATATATTATATATATATATATATATATAATATATATATTAGAAATCCAGAGAGAGTAACAAGGGAACATAAAACTGACCCTAATGTGACATATTCTAAAATGCTTTAACATAAAATAAAATAAATAATAAACAGACATAATGAAATAAAAGGAACTTATATAAATAAGTAATTAAATTAGTAAAGTAATTAAACTAGTAAGGAAAAAAATCAGCTTTTATAAGGGGGAATTCAGACTGATTTTATTCAGTTCAGTAGGAAAATTCTTTAAGAGATCATATAAAGTTCGTGCCTTAATTGTTGTTATAAGTTTTAGAGATTTCAAATACATTTTAAATTTGTTCATAAATACACAACATTTGGGGGTGATTTTTACGACGGAGTATTAGGGCCAAACTAAGACAAAAAATAAAAAATAAAGTCATAATAATATGAGAATATGGTCATAATATTACGAGAATAAAGTCCTAATATTACGAGAATAAAGTTGTAATATTACGACTTTATTCTCATAATATTACGACTTTATTCTCGTAATATTACGACTTTATTCTCATAATATTACGACTTTATTCTCGTAATTTTACGACTTTATTCTCGTAATATTACAACTTTATTCTCATAATATTACGACTTTATTCTCATAAATTACGACTTTATTCTCATAATATTACGACTTTATTCTCATAAATTACGACTTTATTCTCATAATATTACGACTTTATTCTCGCAACATTATGACTTTATTCTCATAATATTATGACTTTATTCTCGTAATTTCCCCTAATACTCCGTCGTAGATTTTAGTATCCTATTCTTGTGGATAAAACATGTTTTCCAAGCAGAGGATTACGTTGCAACAGAGTTCATCATTTTTGTTTTTCAAGATCGTACCAAAAGTGACATTATCTTTAGAAATAGAGGATGGAACGATGCAATTTTCCGTTTAATAAATCTGTGAAGATTATTCCAGAATGTTTGTATTTTATCACAAGAGAAGAAAATATGGTCCGTAGTTTCAATTTCATTTTCACAAAATGTGCACATATTGTCATCGATATTAAAGCGTAATCTAAGTAATTCTTTAGAAGGATAAATGTTGTTCATCATTTTAAAGTGCGTTTCTTTCGTTTTGGGGGGTATAGGAAATGTTAGGTACATTGTTCTTAATTTATCAATTGATTTTTTATCAAATTTATGTACTATATCATTTTTGTTTTGTTTGTTGGGAACAAAGTTCCACTTAGGCAGTTTCTAATGAATTTAGAGGCAATCAAAGTCAATAACTTTCAGGCCGCCATCTTTGATTTCCTTAATCATGTAGGAAATCACTTTTTGACAGAACAGCGGCAGCGCGGTTCATCCCCAGGCGGCACGCAGCCGCGTGCGCTGCGCGTGCGGTGCCGCGCCGCCTGGGCATGAACCGCGATGCCGCACGCGGCACCGCTCTTCCCCCCGCTTCCCGCCCCGCCTGAACCCGCACCTGAACCCGCACCTGTTCCGGGCCCGGTACTCACGGTGCGGCCGCGGCTCCCGGCCCGGTGGGGACGAGGTCCGGAGGTTCCGAGCACGGTTCCTGGTGTCAGACGCGGCTCTGCGGCACAGAGGCGGCGGCGGGGCCGGCGCGGCCGCTGATTGGCTGAGCGGCTGCGCAGCCCGGCGCTGATTGGCTGCCAGACCCGGAAGCTGAATCCTGCCGTCAACTGTCGCGAGCTGTCGCAGCTTCAGGTAAATAATGTCTAAATGAACACATTTAAGTCTGTTTTTGTACGTTTTTGTAAGTTTCTTGTTCTTTTCTGAGTTTGTCACTTTAGTTAATAAAGTTCATATTAAAAAAGTATGTTTTTAAAGTCTGCAGCCTTTGTGTTTTCAATGAAATGTATTATTTATCTATCTATCTATCTATCTATCTATCTATCTATCTATCTATCTATCTATCTATCTATCTATCTATCTATCTATCTATCTATCTATCTATCTATCTATCTATCTATCTATCTATCTATCTATCTATACACACACACACATATATATATATATATATATATATATATATATATATATATATATATATATATATATATATATACAGTATATTCAGATTCAGATTCAGAAAACTTTATTCATCCCCGAGGGGCAATTGCAGGACAACTGAGCAGCAAGACGTTGAAAATATCAAATAGAACAAGAAATAAAATAGAATAAAATGAACAGGGCATGTCTCCTTATGTACAAAAATATATAAATATAAGAATGTCAAAAAAATCTACAGCAGAGTGACTGCAGTGGTATAAGTAAAAATATAAAGTATAAAGTGTCAGTGCAAAGTGTCGACAGTGGATGTAAACAGTCCAACGGGAGTATAGAGTAGTCTGGGGGGGAAGGAGTTTAGCAGCTGGAATTAAAAAGCAGGGTAGCTTTGGGGACAAAAGTGTCTCTCCTCCTCTCAGTCCTGCAGGCGACGCAGCGCAGGCGCCTCCTGGAGGGGAGACACTGGAATGCAGGGTGGAGTATGTGGGAGGGTCCTTCATGATTTTATCTGCCTGGCTGAGGGCCTGCTGGTTGAAAACCACAGACAGAGTTCTGACCGGCAGGCCGATGATTTTAGAGCACAGTGATGCTCTGCAGTCTGTTCCTGTTCTGGTGCTGAGGGAGTTGAACCTGCAGGTCATGGAGAAGCTGAGGGAGAGGAACCAGCAGGAGAAGCTGAGGGAGTGGAACCAGCAGGTCATGGAGAAGCTGAGGGAGAGGAACCAAAAAAAGTACGAAAAAGTGTACGAAAAAACGCATGAAAAAACGTACGAAAAAGCGTACGAAAAAACGGACAAAAAAAACGTACAAAAAAACGCACGAAAAAACGCACGAAAAAACGTTTGAAAAACGTACGAAAAAACGCACGAAAAAACGCACGGACCTGGTCCTGGTCCAGGATGGTGGATGGTGGTGGTGACTGCAGCAGCCAGATCGATGCCGATACAGATACTAAATATCGGATTGGTGCATCCCTAATAGTGATGTTTATTTATCCATGAAATTAACATTTATTGTATTGTTTATAATCCTTGGTGGGATTAAAAGAGAGTTTGCTGGATAGATTAACCTGGATAATGATTGAATTTTGGGTAACAATGTTCTACCAAACAACGTTCAGCCCAGACATCCTTTTGTCTGTCTCTGTTATTGTAACCCTGTAATTGTGTTTGTTTGGCTGTTTCTGTATTTGAGCTCTCTGGAATTCTCTGGAAGAGAAATGTATAATATACTTCTCAATAAACCAATGAAACTGAAGGAATTGTCCATTTTCATCCATTAGATCAACAACAAATAAGATATTTTTCTGAAACCATTGTTGTTTAAATAAGGTTTTATTGATTGTAATGGTCCTGTTATTCCACCAGGGGGCAGCATGTGCTGTGACATTGTGTGTAAATATCATTTTCCAGGACTGCAGAATGAGTTTATGGAAGTTTGATTCAGGTCCGGAGGTTGCAGACGAGAACACGATGAAATGTTCAGGACAGGAAGTGACAGGAAGAGCAGAGAAACATAAAAAAGAAGTCAAACATAAATATAATCATCCTCTTATAAATCTGTTTTTAATCTCTCTTTCTCTCTTCTGCTCCTCCCTCTCCTTTTTGCATTTGGACTTTAACTGTTTTAGGTTAAACTGGGATATTGTGATATTGTTGCACTGACTAGTGAATGAAGTGAACAGAATCAGTTAAACTGCGTTTATCAGATATTTCTGCTCTCTAACTGCTGCTCGCTGTCCGTGGTGCTGAAAACGGATGCGTAAAGACGCGTTGACTGAATTGATCAACTCGTTGTTAAAGTGCAGTGTTCATAGTTAGCAGGATGTGAGTGAGGCTGAATTATTTTTTTTTTTAATATCTTTTTATTTCACAATAATTTTCACAATTCACATTTTCACATGCATGATTTCTATTCTACCCACATTCCTCCCCTCCCCATAATTACCCTAGGGAAAAAAACATACATTAAGGGAGAACAAAATTAAATAAATATTTAAAAAAATAAATAAATAAATACATTAAAAAAATATATAATAGCAGCAACAGCGATATCAAACTATATATATCTATATAACTATATAAATCTATATAAATCTATATATATATATATATATATATATAAATATATATATATATATATATATATATATATATATATATATATATATATATATATATATATATATATATATATATATATATATATATATATATATATATATATATATATATATATCCATACATACATACATACATACATACATACATACATACATACATACATACATACAAACATACATATAAGGCACAAGTTCGAAAATAAAGATACTCATTGGTCCTTTGGAAAAATTATCCAGTTTTGAAAATAATGGAAACCAAAATTCTTGAAAAATATGACCACGGTTGTATTTTTCTAAAGTTAATTTTTCCAATGGTAAAAAAACTGAAATTTGATCCAAAAAAAACTTGAAAGTTGGAGGGGAATCATCTTTCCAAAGTAAAAGTATGTGATCATAATTAATATGCTGCTTTTTTTCCGGTCTAACTGAAGATCCAGTGTGTCATTTAATAAATACAAACTGGAGCTTAACTCAAAATTAATTTCTAATACTGATTGTGTGAAGGAATGAATTGATTTCCAGAAACTTATTAAAAGATCACATTCCCAAAACATATGTACAAATGTTCCATCGATTCTTTTACATCTTGGACATTTTGAAGAGATATCCTTTGAAATTTTGTGCATTTTAATTGGAGTTAAATAAAGTTTGTGAATAAATTTAAAATTAGCCTCTTTAATTTTATTACTAGTAAAAGGAAAATGTATATTTTCACGTATATTTAACCAAGTATTTTCTTCAAAGACCATCCCCAACTCCTTCTCCCATATCTTCACTAAAGTTTGGAAAGATGACAAACCTCCTTGTGATAAAATATTATAAAACTCACTGATCTTTCCTTTAATTGTGTCTGAAGTTATAAATATGTCCTCTATTTCAGATAATCCAAGTCGAATTTTATTAGCTTTGATAAGTGATTGAACAATGCTCCGTATTTGTAAATATTTAAAAAAGTGTTTGTCAGGGATGTTGTATTCTGATTTTAAGTCAATGAATGATTTTAATTGCATGTTCAAATTAAATAAATCCTTAAACTGTAAACCAGAGTTTTCCCATTCACCTATGTTGATATGCTTAATATTCAGATCTGGATTTTGATAAATAGTGGAATGTATTGAAGTACAGGTGGTAATACTGTTTTTTTTTTCCTACAATCTCTCCATGCTAACAGGGTATTAAAAACAGAGAAACATTTGTCTATGTTTTTTATTTTTTCAAACTTATTCATAAATATAAGAGAGACCAGTGGCAGGGGTTCGAAAAACTTTGCCTCCATTTGGACCCACCGAGACTCGTGTCTCCCCAATGCCCAAGATACCAGATTCCTTAACTGGGCTGCCCAAAAATAATATTGGAGATTGGGGAGGCCAAGACCTCCCATGGATTCTGGTTTCAGTAGACTGATCCTAGGGTTTTTATTGCCCCAAATGCCGCTATTTAATGGTTTAAAGAACTCCACAGATAAAAAGCATGGTAACATCTGGAAAAGAAAAATAAATCTTGGTAGAACATTCATTTTAATAGTGTTTATGCGCCCTAATAGTGACAGTGGAAGAGAAGACCATGTTAACAGGTCTGATTTTATCTTGTGCACAATTGGGGTGTAATTTTCTTAAAACAGATTATCTAATTTGGGAGTAATATGTATACCCAAATATTTAAAGCCCCCTGGTGTCCAATGAAAGGGACAAGATGTAAGCATTTCTTCTGTTGGTGTCATGTGTAAGAGAACAGCATTAGATTTACTGAAATTGATCTTATAACCTGAGTAACTTCCAAACTGTTTAATTGTGTTTTGCAAGTGTGATATTGATTTCTCTGGGTCCGTGATGTATAAAAAAATATCATCTGCATAAAAGGAAATTTTATGTTCGTTATTATCGACCTTTAAACCCTGAATACTTATGTTGTCTCTTACACTTGCCGCCAAAGGTTTGATCACCATTGCAAAAAGCAAAGGTGACAAAGGACAGCCCTGCCTTGTCCCTTTAGATAAAGAAAAAAGGTCAGAGCACCTGCCATTGGTTATTACTGCAGCTTTTGGACAATTATAAATCATTTTAATCCACTCAATGAAATTAACACCCAAATCAAATTTATATAAAACAGAAAAAATAAATTTCCACTCAACTCTGTCAAAAGCCTTCTCTGCATCTAATGAAAGAAGAAGAGAAGGCTCCTGAGGCTGAATTTTAAAAAGTTCACATTTTCCTGACCACACAGATCAGCTACAGAGACTTCTGGGACTCGTCACGTTGCCATGCCTGAGCTTTGACTGAATTGACGCCACTGTCTCCATCATGATTAATTTTTATTGCTTCTTCTGTTCACTTGCACATTGGAACTCAGAGTTTACTTGACCCTTGCTCTCAGGCTTCACGCCCATTAAAAGTCAAACATTTACTACATCTACTGTCCCAACGTGCACTCAGTTCCCATCACGCTGACGGGGAAGTGACCCGTCTTGGGAGGTTTCCTACGTTCCCAGACTCCACCCTGACGAGTGAAACTGGACCGCAGAACCTCTGGTACCGAACCTCTGGTACTGAACATCTGGTACCGAACCTCTGGTACTGAACCTCTGGTACCGAACCTCTGGTACCGAACCTCTGGTACCAAACCTCTGGTACCGAACCTCTGGTACCGAACCTCTGGTACCGGTACTGAACCTCTGGTACCGAACCTCTGGTACCGAACCTCTGGTACCGAACCTCTGGTACCGAACCCCTGGTACCGAACCTCTGGTACCGAACCTCTGGTACCGAACCTCTGGTACCGAACCTCTGGTACTGAACCTCTGGTACTGAACCTCTGGTACCGGTACCGAACCTCTGGTACTGAACCTCTGGTACCGAACCTCTGGTACTGAACCTCTGGTACTGAACCTCTGGTACTGAACCTCTGGTACTGAACCTCTGGTACCGAACCTCTGGTACCGTCCAGCAGCTTCTTCCAGCAGAACATGTTCCTGCAGCGGCTCCTGCTCCCAACACGGGTCCATTTAACTCACATTCAACTGTTTTAATTCACTTATTTCACCTTTATCTACCAGGAAAACAGGATTGTGGAGATTTAAAGCCTCTTAAGACCAGAACTAGAGCAGTAAAATCAGTAAAGACACATTTAAATCCAGAAATATGATCTGTTGTGAACATGAACTCTGTACTTTGGGATGTTTCAGGAGGAAAATGCCTCACTTTTACTTGAATATTAGATTCATGTTTTCTCCCTCAGATCTGAGTCAAATCGTGGAATGAAGACTGAAGGAAACACTTTGTTAGAACATCAGAAGTTTTATTTCTCACTAAATAACCCGATTTTTAAACATGAAACATGGTCAACAGATTTGGACATCACCAACATGTGATGTGCAGTAGAGGTGGGTGCAATTCATCGATGTGTCGATGCATCGCGTGACGATTTGGAATCGATTAATTAAAAAAAAAAAAAAATTTGCATTTTTTTTTTAAGTTATCCTATCCAGATTCCAGACTGAATAAGCTGCTGAATCATTTCATTTTCAAGAATGCACATTTCTTATTGTTCACTTGAAATATGGCAGATATGTTTACACTAAATACATTTGATGGAAGTACATATCATATACACTTGAATTAATGAACTCATTAAATCCAGGGCTTGACCGTTTTCAGTGTTTTCCACCAATAGAGGGCGCTCTCATGCAAGTGCAGCTTTCCCTGGTCAAAGTTAAGGAAGTCAAAGAGACAATGTTTACATAGTCATAAAATAAAATACATGTCAAATGTTCAAAAAACCTTGTTATTTACTTAATGAGTGTTGTTAGAGGAACTGAGTTCATTGATTGGATATTTATTTACAAATGTAGCCACAGATGAAGACAAAATCAATCTTGGATGGAAAAAAAGCATTAAAAATCACAATAATCCAAGAATCGTGGCACCAATAATCAAATCGAATCGACAATCGTTATAATCGAAGAATCGAAGAATGGAAGCTCCAATAATCGAAATCGAATGGAATCGTGAGGTTCCCTTGTTTGCACACCCCTGATGTGCAGATCTAGTCTGGTCCTGCAGCTGCAGCGACGACTACCGGCCCCAACACTCTCACACCAACTACAGGCTTCACTCAACCGTTTGCTGCGTTGCTGCTGTCACTAACATCTCTGGAATCATTTACTTTGTTCTCATGGCTGGAAAATAGTTTTATCTTTAGAAAACAGGAACCTTTGGTTTGCTAATGAAGAATGCAGACGTGATATCAGAGATGAAGAAGGTCTGGTGGCTCGTCTGTTGGAGTCCATGAAGAGGAAGAAAAGAGAAATACAACATAGAAACACATCCAAACTAACAGTTAACATCAATTACAACACAGGCTTATTTCTATGTTTTTATAATGAAATAGAAGATGTTAATATTCTTCATATTTCCCAGGTGAAACTACACAAGAACAACTTCCACCTCCGAAAGAGGAAATAACAACAAAACATCAACTTATAGAACAAAAACGTCCCTCCATCCATCAGAGTTTGAGACGATCGTCTCTGAGAAGAAAATAAAATCAATAAAAACATGAAGAGGAAACTCGTTTATCTTCATGACTTATTTGAGTTTACAGAACTCAGCTGAGGCTCCAGTACCGGAGTAAATCCAGACTCCAGCGTGTAGCGGCCGAGTGAAGGAGGTCTGGACTCTGTGGAGGAGGGTCGTGGTTCCAGAGACGCTGTAGAAGGACAGAACTCCTGCTCTGTGATCCAGGTAAACTCCTATTCTGGAGCTCCAAGGACCTGAGACGGAGGTTAGGATGCTGTTGTACCTGAATACATAACTGCCTGAGGAACAACCTAGTGACCAAGATTTATCATTAAATCCAAATCTACTTTCCCACCCTGATCTGCTGATATTCTTGTATGAAACTGCTACAAAAACTAAACCTGCTGTTTCCACCTCCCAGTAATGACGTCCAGTCAGACTCTCTCTACTCAGAACCTGATAATAATGACCAGTGAATCTGTCTGGATGATCAGAATAAGACTGAGGTTGGTCCACCCGAGTCACCTTTCTGTTCTGCTCTGACAGTAACATCCGTTTGTGTACTGTGTTTGGATCCAGAGTGATTTCACATGAATACTTCAAGAATCCAGCTCTGCTCGTTGGGTCTTTGGGCAGTAAAACATCCACATCAGTGACGGCCAGTGAGACATTTGTCCACGTTTCTCCCAGGATGTCCTGTAGTCGACCTCTGACCTCTGACACAGCTGCTGTCACGTCCTGAAAGTAGCTGAGAGGGCGGATGCTGATGCTGGAGGAGTGTGTGAGAGCACGGATGCTGATGCTGGAGGAGTGTGTGGACTCACTGAGTGGTGGCAGTGATTGGCAGCTGTGGAGGAACTGGTTGTGGTCCTCGGTGTCTGAGAGCTGCTTCATCTCAGCGTCTCTCCTCTTCAGGTCCCTGATCTCCTGCTGCAGCTTCTCCTCCAGCTCTCTGACTCTCCCCACTTCAGTTTCCTGCTGGGATCTGATCTGCTGCTTCACCTCAGAGCTTCTCTTCTGGAGAAGAGAGATCAGCTCAGTGAACATCTCCTCACTGTCCTCCACTGTTTTATCAGCAGACTGATCGATGGCCTCCACCTCCCGCTGAAGCAGCTTCACATCTTTCTCTCTGTCCTGGATCTGCTGCTGGATTTGTTGTCGTCTCACCTCCATCTCTTTCTGCCTCTCCTTCCTTTCTGCTGCAGCCGAGACCGTGTCATGGCCTTTATGTTCATCCACAGAGCAGAGATAACAGATACACTTCTGATCAGTACGACAGAACATCTTCCTCACCTCAGCGTGAAGGGGGCAGATGTTGTCCTGCAGGTTCTTGGAGGGATCCACCAGCTGGTGTTTCTTTAGTGGAGCCGCATCACGATGAGGTTGAAGGTGTTTCTGGCAGTAAGAGGCCAGACAGACCAAACAGGACTTGACAGCTTTCAGTTTCCTCCCAGAGCAGACATCACAGGCCACGTCTTCAGGTCCAGCATAGCAGTGATCAGCAGGAGCAGCTTGGACTCCCGTCTTCTTCAGCTGCTCCACTAAAGCAGCAAACATGGTGTTTTTAACCAGCGCAGGCCTCGGGATAAATATCTCTCTACACTGAGGACAGCTGGGGAATTTCTTCTCTCCTTCATCCCAGTAGGTTTTAATACAGTTCATACAGTAACTGTGTCCACAGGGAATAGTCACCGGATCCTTTAAAAGCTCCAAACAGATGGAACAAGAAAAGGTTTCCTGGTCCTGATCTCCTTTCTGCGCCATTTCTCCTCTCGATAACTGAGACTGAGACAGTTTTACTAACTCGTCTGAGTTCTGATCTACAAATCAGGTGTGCAGAGAACGAAGGCTGTCAGCTCTGTGTTCAGCTGTTGTTCAGACCCGTCTTATAGCTGCAGGTCTGCAGGGAGGGGACCAGGAAACCTGCTCAGACTGGATCTGCCGGTTTATGAGGCTCAGAGTCCAGCAGGATAAGATGTCTGAGATAAAAAACCCTTGACCTCTTTCAGAACAGGAAACGTTCCTGTTTCAAACTACTATCAGTGTCACGTTCCAGGTTTCCAGGTTGTTTTAACCAGGGGTGAAAGTAGATTCAAGTTCTTGCTGGTTCTACGACCCCAACCTTGTTCTCCTCCCACCACCAACTTCTTCATCCCTGAACACGCATTCAACCTTTTAACGCCTGTATGGTGTAGAAATTAGAAACACTTGACACTGTGTAGGCCTATAGCAAATTATTTATATAAATGGTGTAAATAAAGGCCAGTCCGGACCAAGGATTGTCAAAGAATAATTTGTTAATGTTGACAAAACTTTCAAAATCATAAGAATTTCTTTTGTTTCAAATTAGAATAAATTTACAGTTAAATTTATCAGCAGCTGAACAGTTAACAAGTCTCTATCTTTGATTTTTCAGAACATTGGGCACATAAATGAAAGAAGAGTAAAAAATGAGTAAAATGTCTCAAAATGTCTCTTACAATGTGTGCATTGAAATTGTTGAATAGAATGATTATAAGCATACTGAATATAACTAAATTGATTATAACCACACTGAATATGTAAACTGCATATGCTGATTAACTAAATGTGTCTATGTGTTAAAACTTGATGTGAGTGTATTCTGACTTGTCTCTGAAAGAAGCATTCTGTACCAGGCACAAGATAAGAGGGATCACCCTCCCCCTTTGAGAAAGCAATAAAACCTGGTCTCACACAGAGTGGTCAGAACTCAGCAGGACGTTGACGGGGCCGGCGGCGGAGTCTGTCTTCGGCTGAGTCTCCCTCTGCAGAGCTCTATTAAACTCTATCCCAGTCTTCTGTCCTTCTTTAATTCTCTAGCTCGATCAACGGATTCGGGGTGACCGAGGTTCGATCACAACAATTTGGGGGCTCGTCCGGGATCGAGCAAAGGTGATTCGGACAAAACAGCTGGGTACGAACAGACCAAGGACACGGGCCGGCACAGACAAGGTAAGCAGACCCTTTTATCTGCATTGGACACCACTAAAAGGAAACGTGTCCAGAAGTCTTAGTAAATACCCAACTGCTAAATTTAATGACAAAAAAAGAGACAAAGGCTGGAATAGAAATTAAGAGGAAGTGTACACAAAGTGGCTTTGAGGCCCTTTTGAGGTGCAGGGTTTGAGGCCCTGTTACCATTGGCATTCCAAAGTCTTGAGTGTGGCGAATCCACCGTAGCATCGACAGGTGTTACAGATGAAGCTGGGTTAGAGGCCCGGGATTGAGACCACCCAAATTCTGATACATAGACACTGACACATGGGGAATGAATGCACGGAGCACAGGGGGAAGAAAAGCTTTCCAGCACTAGCTAGGCGGGAAAGTGAATTACTCATCTGCACCGTGATCACAGATTTATAACTTGAGTGTCTCCAGCCAAAGGTTTACGGCCCAGGCTGGTAAGGTCTGGTACTCGGGACATAGCGTGCCATATCTCCAGACCGGCTCATGTAGCATAAGACGAGGAAAAAAAAACAAAACAAAAAACAAAACAAAAAGCCACTAGAAATAAACTGTGAGGATGTGCAAGGATTGTACCGCCCTGCAAAGATCAGGAGGGAGTTCACAACAAGCCCCCAAGAAAACACACACACACTCAGCGCAGCCTTTTGTGAAAGCGCAGGCAGACAGGCCACTTGGATTCAGGGTGAGCGGGTGCCCGAGGTTCGATCACAACAAAATGGAAGATAAACTTCTTAAGCATTTTTTTCATCAAAGCAAAACACTTAAAACGTTTAAAAAAAACGTTACTTCAACATTTTTGCCAGTTTTTTCTTTTTTTTTCCTGAAACGAGGAATGAAAACCAATCACAAATATGCTGGTGTGGTGGAGAGGTTGACAGTAATATAATAATTTTTGTTGCAGTGTAAGAAGTCAAAAATCTTAAAGCTTTTGTGACCGTAAAGAATCTTTGGAACTCTGCTCAATGCAAAGGAATGTTGTATGCAGTAAAAACCGTATACAACCGTTCTCATCCGTTTGTAGCTGTGGCTACTAACGTAGCAGCCGTGGCTACAAACGTAGCAGCCGTGGCTACAGACGTAGCAACTGTGGCTACAAACGTAGCAGCTGTGGCTACAAACGTAGCAGCTGTGGCTACAAACGTAGCAGCCGTGGCTACAAAGGTAGCAGCCGTGGCTACAAAAGTAGCAGCCGTGGCTACAAATGTAGCAGCTGTGGCTACAAACGTAGCAGCCGTGGCTACAAATGTAGCAGCCGTGGCTACAAACGTAGCAGCTGTGGCTACAAACGCAGCAGCCCTTGCTACAAACGTAGCAGCTGTGGCTACAAACGTAGCAGCTGTGGCTACAAACATAGCAGCCCTTGCTACAAACGTAGCAGCCGTGGCTACAAACGTAGCAGCCGTGGCTACAAACGTAGCAGCCGTGGCTACAAACGTAGCAGCCGTGGCTACAAACGTAGCAGCCGTGGCTACAGACGTAGCAGCCGTGGCTACAGACGTAGCAGCCGTGGCTACAGACGTAGCAGCCGTGGCTACAGACGTAGCAGCCGTGGCTACAGACGTAGCAGCCGTGGCTACAGACGTAGCAGCCGTGGCTACAAACGTAGCAGCTGTGGCTACAAACGTAGCAGCTGTGGCTACAAACGTAGCAGCTGTGGCTACAGACGTAGCAGCTGTGGCTACAGACGTAGCAGCTGTGGGTACAAACGTAGCTACCACCACCAGTGAGGATGTGTATGAATGAATAATGATCTCTGTAAAGCTCTGAGAGCCTTGAAGGAGCTAAATAAAACCAAGGCATTATTATTATTATTATTACTTATTACTTATTAATTACTTTTTACATTTTTACCCCCTTCCCTGTGTGTGTGTGTGTGTGTGTGTGTGTGTGTGTGTGTGTGTGTGTGTGTGTGTGTGTGTGTGTGTGTGTGTGTGTGTGTGTGTGTGTGTGTGTGTGTGTGTGTGTGTGTGTGTACTAGCGTCGCCACCCGTCCTGTAAAATACGGAATTGTCCTTTATTTGAGAAAAAAATGTAGGTTTAACACATCTTGCTTTGCATGTAATAAGACTAGGTAATGTATTAGTTTCACCTTTTAAGTTGAATTATTGAAATAAATTAACTTTTAAACCATATTCTAGTTGAATTATTGAAATAAATTAACTTTTACACAAAATTCTAGTTGAATTATTGAAATAAGTTAACTTTTACACCATATTCTAGTTGAATTATTGAAATAAATTAACTTTTAAACCATATTCTAGTTGAATTATTGAAATAAATTAACTTTTACACCATATTCTAGTTGAATTATTGAAATAAATTAACTTTTACACCATATTCTAGTTGAATTATTGAAATAAATTAACTTTTACACCATATTCTAGTTGAATTATTGAAATAAGTTAACTTTTACACCATATTCTAGTTGAATTATTGAAATAAATTAACTTTTACACCATATTCTAGTTGAATTATTGAAATAAATTAACTTTTACACCATATTTTAGTTGAATTATTGAAATAAGTTAACTTTTACACCTTATTCTAGTTGAATTATTGAAATAAATTAACTTTTACACCATATTCTAGTTGAATTATTGAAATAAATTAACTTTTACACCATATTCTAGTTGAATTATTGAAATAAGTTAACTTTTACACCTTATTCTAGTTGAATTATTGAAATAAATTAACTTTTACACCATATTCTAGTTGAATTATTGAAATAAGTTAACTTTTACACCATATTCTAGTTGAATTATTGAAATAAATTAACTTTTACACCATATTCTAGTTGAATTATTGAAATAAATTAACTTTTACACCATATTCTAGTTGAATTATTGAAATAAATTAACTTTTACACCTTATTCTAGTTGAATTATTGAAATAAATTAACTTTTACACCATATTCTAGTTGAATTATTGAAATAAATTCACTTTTACACCATATTCTAGTTGAATTATTGAAATAAATTCACTTTTACACCATATTCTAGTTGAATTATTGAAATAAATTAACTTTTACACCATATTCTAGTTGAATTATTGAAATAAATTAACTTTTACACCATATTCTAGTTGAATTATTGAAATAAATTAACTTTTACACCATATTCTAGTTGAATTATTGAAATAAATTAACTTTTACACCATATTCTAGTTGAATTATTGAAATAAATTCACTTTTACACCATATTCTAGTTGAATTATTGAAATAAATTCACTTTTACACCATATTCTAGTTGAATTATTGAAATAAATTAACTTTTACACCATATTCTAGTTGAATTATTGAAATAAATTAACTTTTACACCATATTCTAGTTGAATTATTGAAATAAATTAACTTTTACACCATATTCTAGTTGAATTATTGAAATAAATTAACTTTTACACCATATTCTAGTTGAATTATTGAAATAAATTCACTTTTACACCATATTCTAGTTGAATTATTGAAATAAATTCACTTTTACACCATATTCTTCACCTGTATCTATATTCTACACCTGGGCTGAGGTGGACGTACATATCATAGGAGGATATTTCAGTTGCTATATGGTTGTCTGCATTTTCTTTTTTCATATAAAATAAACACATTTTTATGCAGTTTAGAAGTTTTGGGGCTTTTTTTTTGTCTCCTGCGCTGCTGAAATCAGGGGTCTCTTATTTCTATTTCTGAAAGGTGGAAACCCTAGTGTTTCTGCTGCAACACGTGAGGGAGTAATAAAGGACTAGCTTATCTTATCTTATTATTATTGCTTTGGTTACAATCCCTGTAAAATATAAAGATAAAACAGCAAGTCCTTCTCTCCTGGAAATGATTTACAGGATAATTTTACACAACACGTCCGTCTGGAACATTTAGTTCAGTAGAAAATCTGTTTATAAAGAGTGGAAATCAATCCAGTCTGAACTGAAATGTCTGAACTTATTTCACCTGAAGCTTTTTATTCTTTTCTAAAAGACCGAGAATCCTTTCAGCCTGTGATTTTAAATTATTACTGAAGTTGTTTTATTTTCCTACATGTTACTGAAGTCTCCACTACTGCACTTTATTAACTAAAACAGTTAGTACTCTCATTTAACGTGTATTTAGTGATTTAGTTATTTAGTGATTTAGTTATTTGTACGTGTTGCTGCTGCTTCTTCCTGCAGGTCAATATTGATCTGAGTGGGTTTTTATCTGGTTAACTTTGTATTTGTATTTTATTTTTAAAGGAAAAGAACCAGGGACAGTAAATATTAAGAACATTTTCATGTAAATCTGCTAGATTATAGTCAGTGGCTAATTAGATTCTTTAGTTCCTGGTTAAAAGACAAACATTCAATAAATACAGTCCAGAAATGACAAACAGCAGTAAAATACACTCATAAATACACAATAGAAGAATAAAATACACTCATAAATACACAATAGAATAAAATACACTCATAAATACACAATAGAATAAAATACACTCATAAATACACAATAGAAGAATAAAATACACTAAGATGTAACGTGAGTGCAGACTTGATTCTCTTCAGTGTTTGTTGTTGTTGAAGTTGTTTATTTCTAGTAGGATAAGCCCCTTGAGTTGTAACAACTCGTTTACGAGGGGTTCCTACACAAAAAACATCAAGACATAACACACAGTGTTTAATGAAGGAGGTGAGGGTGGGTATGCATACTAGTACTAGTACTAGTATTAATACTAGTACTAGTATTGGTACTAGTATTAATACTAGTACTAGTACCAGTATTGGTACTAGTACCAGTATTAGTACCAATACTAGTACTAGTACTAGTACTAGTACTAGTATTAGTACTAATACTGGTACTAGTACTAGCACTAGTACTAGTACAGCTCCTGTAGATCTTTGATTATTCCAGTTTCAGTAACAGCCTTACTTTACCTCCTGTAGGGGCTTTTTAGGGCAGACTTGAAGGAGATTAGGGATTTCTCTCTTTTATGGCTGTCGGTAAGGAATTCCCAGGCATCCCATTCATTCATCCATTCACCTATCCGATATCTATACTAATAATAATATGATATACTATACATAATAATAATAATAATAATAATAATAATAATAATAATAATAATAATAATAATAATAATAATACTAATAATAATAATAATAATAATAATACTAATAATAATAATAATAATAATACTAATAATAATAATACTAATAATAATAATACTAATAATACTAATAATAATAATAATAATAATAATAATAATAATAACAACCATCTTTGTATAATATAATATTGATAAATTATTAAGTTTTGTTGTCCTGCCAATGGAGGCCTGAATCCTCCATGGCAGGACCCTTCCATACCGCATTCTCACCAACAAGGACGCACATTCACGCACCGTTTCCCCCTCCACGGGGGGTCCAGCACCGTTTCCCTCCCCGGGGGGTCCAGCACCGTTTCCCTCCCCGGGGGGGTCCAGCACCGCCAGAAGGCACCCCAGGCTGCACGGCGAGCCCCGCCAGGCCGGGGTATCCCAACCCACCTATCCCAGGCCGGCGAGGGAACGCGGGTGATGTGGGACCCCCTCCCGCCCCTGGTGTTGAGTGCATGTGATTAATGCCATAAAAACAGGGAGGAGGGAGGGCCAAGTATCGATTTGACACCGACCCCCCCCCCTCCCGAACTACGTGTCCTTGTCAAATGTATTTATTAAGTGTTGAATGTGCAGTGTCTATTCTGCTGTTAAAACCGTGAGGCGGGGAGTGCCGGGCCACGCGGGACAGTGCCCCCCACGACCCGGACCCCCCGCCCTTCGCCTATGTGCGTATGAATCGTGTAGGGGGGGAAGGAGGGGGAGCGGAGGCCGAAGCCAGGAGGCAGGACCAGCAAAGCTGGCCCTGATAAGACACCCGCGTCCCCCCACTGGCCATCCAGTAGACGGGGGCCGGCCCCCCGAGCCGGGCCAGGGCCCCACCGTACCTCCACGGGCGCCCCCGGCGCCGCCGGAGCCCCCAGACGGAGGGGGAAACGGTCCAACATCCTCCCTTCATACTGACAACATAAGACATAGATACCTGGGTACGGTGCCACCCCGCCGCCGCACCCGCCCGTGCACCCCCCGGTCAGGGGAAGCCCGCTCCCCGGACTCGGCCCCACCCCCCCCCGAGGTCACCCCGGCGGACACCCCAAGGGTCACGGAGTCCCCACATCCGCAGGGGCACTCGGCCCCCGCCCAGCGACGGAGGACCAAGGCAGCAATGCCCCCCCAGCGCAGACAGCCACCCCCCACCCAGGCAGGGCCGGGCCCTCCGGGTGGGACCCCCACGTCCACGGCCCAGCCCCCCCCGGGAGACCCAGAGACGCCCCAGCCACAGCCCCCCGCCCGAGCCCCCCCAGCCATTTTTTCACTGGAGAGATTTGCTGCTAGGATGCAGCCCAGATAGCTGATTTCAGTTTGGTTTGTCGTTTCTAAACTCACGTTTATTCTCCAGTCGTTACCGGTCCGGGGCATGGATCTATAATATTAATTATTAACGTTAGCGGTCATGGATCTATAATATTAATTATTAACGTTAGCGGTCATGGATCTATATATTAATTATTAACGTTAGCGGTCCGGGGCATGGATCTATAATATTAATTATTAACGTAAGCGGTCCGGGGCATGGATCTATAATATTAATTATTAACGTTAGCGGTCCGGGGCATGGATCTATAATATTAATTATTAACGTAAGCGGTCCGGGGCATGGATCTATAATATTAATTATTAACGTTAGCGGTCCGGGGCATGGATCTATAATATTAATTATTAACGTTAGCGGTCCGGGGCATGGATCTATAATATTAATTATTAACGTAAGCGGTCCGGGGCATGGATCTATAATATTAATTATTAACGTTAGCGGTCCGGGGCATGGATCTATAATATTAATTATTAACGTTAGCGGTCCGGGGCATGGATCTATAATATTAATTATTAACGTAAGCGGTCCGGGGCATGGATCTATAATATTAATTATTAACGTTAGCGGTCATGGATCTATATATTAATTATTAACGTTAGCGGTCCGGGGCATGGATCTATAATATTAATTATTAACGTTAGCGGTCCGGGGCATGGATCTATAATATTAATTATTAACGTTAGCGGTCCGGGGCATGGATCTATAATATTAATTATTAACGTTAGCGGTCCGGGGCATGGATCTATAATATTAATTATTAACGTTAGCGGTCCGGGGCATGGATCTATAATATTAATTATTAACGTTAGCGGTCCGGGGCATGGATCTATAATATTAATTATTAACGTTAGCGGTCCGGGGCATGGATCTATAATATTAATTATTAACGTTAGCGGTCCGGGGCATGGATCTATAATATTAATTATTAACGTTAGCGGTCCGGGGCATGGATCTATAATATTAATTATTAACGTTACTGGTCCGGGGCATGGATCTATAATATTAATTATTAACGTTAGCGGTCCGGGGCATGGATCTATAATATTAATTATTAACGTTAGTGGTCATGGATCTATAATATTAATTATTAACGTTAGCGGTCCGGGGCATGGATCTATAATATTAATTATTAACGTTAGCGGTCCGGGGCATGGATCTATAATATTAATTATTAACGTTAGCGGGCATGGATCTATAATATTAATTATTAACGTTAGCGGTCATGGATCTATAATATTAATTATTAACGTTAGCGGGCATGGATCTATAATATTAATTATTAACGTAAGCGGTCCGGGGCATGGATCTATAATATTAATTATTAACGTTAGCGGTCCGGGGCATGGATCTATAATATTAATTATTAACGTTAGCGGGCATGGATCTATAATATTAATTATTAACGTTAGCGGTCATGGATCTATAATATTAATTATTAACGTTAGCGGTCCGGGGCATGGATCTATAATATTAATTATTAACGTTAGCGGGCATGGATCTATAATATTAATTATTAACGTTAGCGGTCCGGGGCATGGATCTATAATATTAATTATTAACGTTAGCGGTCCGGGGCATGGATCTATGGTCCGGGTTGTTTGATTGATTGATTGTTTGATTGTTTTTGTCCTGCTCTGTTTCTGTCTCTGTTGTTTGCTTTTACTGCTTCATAAACGAACGTCACATGTTTGATTGACAGGTGGTGGGCGTGGCCACACGGCGGGTCACGTGACCTCCGTCCCGGTCACGGAGCCTTTGACCTTTGACACGTGACGTGTTTCATGTTTGAATCAACAAATGTTAATGTTTTTTGGTTCTAGTAAAGTTTAGTTACTAAAAACACTTAACTGTATAAAGAACAAACTGCAGATACATCCGTGAAAACAAACTTAAAACTTAAAACTTAAACATCACGTTTGTTTCGACTTGTGAAGATTTAGACCTTTAAGTAACTGATAAATTTAATCTTTGTTTCAGAAGTTTCTATTAAAGACAAAAACTCTGCTGGAGCTCCAAAAAGTTAGCTATTTATACATATTCATAAATATTCATAAATATTCATACATAAATGAATATTTCCTTGATAAATTACTTTTTTACCTTAATTATAAAAAGGTTTGTGGGTTTATTAACTCTATGCTAGAATAACTGAGTTTATCTTTATGAGCAGACGATCCACGTTTGTGGAAACTGCACAAACAATGTTGGGTTTTTTCTCTTTTTTCACAATTGTTCATTTTCATTTTACTTTGTCTTTTATTCCTTCTCCATTATTTTCTTTTTTTTTCTTCTTTTACCTGTAAAGATGACGAGCAGGGTTTAAGTTTAAAGTTTATTTTACCCGATGACCAGCAGGTTTAAGTTTAAAGTTTGTGTGGCTTAATTTTTTTTTATCTCGCTTTTCTATTTTTCTGTTAATAAAAAGTTGAATAAATAACAAGTTTCTGTTGTTTAATCAGGTCCAGATTAAAACACATTTGTCAACAAATGATAATTGGTTATTGATTTTAAAAGGTCATATCCTAAATGTTTAACCGTTACAAACTGCAGTAAAGTTTAAATCACAGACTCTGGCCAGACTCATTAACTCATTATTTCCTCAGTGTCTTTAAAAGCAGCTCTTTCCTCAGAAATGGGATTTTTCAGGATGTTTAAGGATGAACTTGAATCGTGAGCAGCATCAAGTAAACCAGTGGTTCCCAACCTTTGTTCCTGGTCCTTCTTGTGTCTAATCCCGCGTTCCATTTACCTCGGAAATCGGAACTTGGAACTGGGAATGGCAGCCATCTTGGAATGGTAACTCGGGGGTGGTGAAGATTCTCCCACTTTCCCAGTAGGAAATCCCACTACCAGGGGCGTTCCAGTTGAAAATTCCGACTTGGAACTAGGAAATCCCCACTTCCGAGGACAAATGGAACGCGGCATAAACCCGAAAAAACCCGAAAATAAACCCAAAAAAACAGAAAATAAACTCGAAAAAACTCGAAACACACCCGAAAATAAACCTGAAAATAAACCCGAAAATAAACCCGAAAAACCCGAAAATAAACCCGAAAAAACCCGAAACAACCCGAAAATAAACCCGAAAATAAACCCAAAAAACCCGAAAATAAACCCGAAAAAACCCGAAACAACCCGAAAATAAACCCGAAAAAACCTGAAAATAAACCCGAAAAAACCCGAAACACACCCGAAAATAAACCGAAACACACCCGAAAAAACTCAAAACACACCCGAAAATAAACCCGAAAAAATCCAAAAATAAACCCGAAAAAACCCAAAAATAAACCCGAAAGAACCCGAAACACACCCGAAAATAAACCCGAAAATAAACCCGAAACACACCCGAAAATAAACCCGAAAAAACCCGAAACACACCCGAAAATAATGCTGCGTTCCATTTACCTCGGAAGTCGGAACTCGGAACTGGGAATGACGTCTCAGCCGAGTTAACAGCGTTCCAGTTACAAAGTCGGAAAACAAGTTTGTAGTTCGCATATACCACATGAAAAATGTAAATGACACTATAGCAGCATATATATGCCGAACAATACTTGTATACGACTGATTTAGTGTGATCAAAACTAGAATGAAGTGCTACGAATTATTACAGAGTTCTCTTCTACTTCCTGTTTACAGCCGGGGGAAGCCATAATGGAACGGTGAAGATTCTCCCACTTTCCCAGTAGGAAATCCCACTTTCCCAGTAGGAAATCCCACTTTCCCAGTAGGAAATCCCACTTTCCCAGTAGGAAATCCCACTTCCAGGGGCGTTCCAGTTGAAAATTCCGACTGGGAACTGGGAAATCCCCACTTCCGAGGACAAATGGAACGCGGCAGAAGATTCTCCCACTTTCCCAGTAGGAAATCCCACTTTCCCAGTAGGAAATCCCACTTTCCCAGTAGGAAATCTCACTTCCAGGGGCGTTCCAGTTGAAAATACCGAGTAGGAACTCGGAAATTCCGACTTCCGAGGACAAATGGAAGGCAGCATTAGACCAGCCGGCCCCTCGACCCGTACGAACCAGCACCAAAATAGAGTAAAGTGATTCGTTACAAATCTTTAATTGAAAAAAAAAAATTACAGTTTTTTTCATACATTTCTCTTTGGTTTACCCTGTACAGATATGACTTTTTTTCTCACCTTAATTTTGTGTCACCAATGTATAAAATACAAACAAAAACATAAAATCATTTCTGAAAAATGTGTCTTTTAATGAGATTTTTCCTTCAACAACTGTCAGAGTAGTAGTATGAATAAATAAAATACTAGGGGGTTTATACAGACATGGACTACTGTATTCCATTAGGTGTGTTATTATGATTTTTTTATTTATTTTTTTTATTTTTATTTATTTATTTTTTATTTATTTATTTAACATGCATAAATATAATTTTTACAACTGCATATAATAATATAATATATAATAATAATATAATAATAACCAACTGTAGCCACCCATGTGCAATAAACCTGTCTCTTTATAAGTGCAATAACCAGTAAATACCTCAAATATTTTTGAAAATATTTGTACATTTTTTGTAAATATTATCCTTTTTTTTTTTGGTGTTTACTATTTTTTTCTCTCTTGTACATAGTCTTTTTCTACTTTTTATATTGCTCTTTTTATTATTTAACTATTTATTGGTTATTTCTATTTTACATTTTTTTGTATAAAGTGTGTGTGTTTTGGCTGCACGACTGAATTTCTCCTCTGGGAGATCAATAAAGTCTACTATTCTATTCTATATCCTCAAAGCAGACAAAGATTCGCCCCCCCCAGAGATCTCTGGCGCCCCCCAGGGGGCCCCGGACCCCAGGGGGGGGGGGGGGGGGGACACTGAAGTAGACAATAGTTTAGCTTTAGTTTTCTCCTTTTCTCTTCTTTTCCCCCGATCATGGTCATGGATGAAAACAGATCAGTGATCAGAGTCTGAGCTGCAACAGCAGATCAATAACTGTGATCAGGGTCAGACTGGCCCCTGCTGCCGGGGCTGGGAGACCCCGTCAGTCACCTGATACCGTCACGCCAGGGGGCGTGGCCTGGTACCGGTGGGCGTGGCCTGGTGCCCGGTGGGCGTGGCCTGGTGCCCGGTGGGCGTGGCCTGGTGTCCGGAGGGGCGTGGCCTCTCAGCTGTTACCAGGAGGTTTCTCAGCGTCAGCAGACGCAGGTCAAAGGTCAAAGGTCACGGCTCATGGATCTGCAACAACAACACGGGCCGGACTCTGGACCTGCAGATGATTAATAACAAGTTCTACCAACAGAATGATTAGAAACTAAAACACTATTGTTTATGTGAGTTCTACATCCATTAGTTAATTGGTATTTGTTAAAGTGTTGATGGCTCATCATGTTTTTATTTTTCTACATATAACCTAAATAATGCCAAAAATACTTAAACTGTAAATACTCAGTGTAGAATAAGTGAATCTGAGCAAAACCATCATTAATTATGCAGTTATCAGTAGATTTATTTGTTGCTTTTGTTTTGAAACCTACACTAAAGAAATAAGTTTCTTATCTTTTCCATGTGTGAAATACAGTTTGATGTTAACTTTAATAATAGCTGAAGTCTGAATATTTACAGTATTTTGTTCTTATTTTATATGTTGCTGAGCAGAACTGTATTTAAAAAGCTTCTGAACAGATTTCCTATCTAGAGTAGAAATATGATCAGTAATATGTTCATATGTCAATGTTTCAATCATTAAAAAAACATTCACACAAAAAGACCATGTTGAAAAATCATTTTTTTCTCCTTTTTGTCATGTTTTTCAGACCTTTTACTATTAAACAAATCTGATTGAAAAAAAAAAAAAAAGGAATTGTAAATATTTTTTCATTGTTCAGATTTCAATATGTACATTTTTATGCATTTCAAGACAAAGGAAAACAGTACAAGTCTTGCTTTGATTTCCAGATAAAACTTCTTCTTTTTGCCTTAATGGTTTGGTTTTTCTCTAAAGACATTATTTTTTTTAATTCAAGATCTTTTTATTAAAATTTTCACAAAATAAAAAAGGTGAAATGCTGCATGTCAATTACAAATATTTTGATTAGGCATGGGCATGTTAATCATAGCATACACCAGTGTACAGAATATAAAAAACAATTAAACAGTATGAAAAAATATAAAATAGTAACAAAAACAAACTACAGACCAAACTAATCCCTCCCATGTCACTGCCAGATTACTAATCACAACATGAAGTCACTCTAACATCAAAAGCCTGCACTAGGAATACAAAAGAAATATGAAGTATAGTTCACAGGGTCTGGAATGCTTCTAGAAAAGGTCCCCACACTTTCTGGAACTTATTTGATTGCTGAAGCGAGTATCTAATTTTCTCCAGTTTTAAGCAGGACATGATGTCTTCCAGCCATTGTGCACGAGTAGGAGGGAAGGGATCCTTCCACCTGAACAGAATTGCCCGACGAGCCAAAAGGGAGGCAAAAGACAAAGTGTGCCCCTGTGCAGTGGTTAACTTCCTTCCTCCCTCCATGACCCCAAACAGGGCAGTCAGTGGGTTTGGTTCTAATCTGATTTTAAGCACCAGAGAGAGAGTATGAAAGACTTCCATCCAGTACTTATTTAGACATGGGCAGGACCAGTACATGTGGATGAGAGAGGCTTCTGCTACTTTACATCTTACACAGTATGGACTAATATCTGGGTACATGGAGGATAGCTTTGCTTTGGAAATATGAGCCCTGTGTACCACTTTAAACTGAATTAAGCAGTGACGTGCGCACAGGGAGGTTGTATTAACCAGTTTGAGTATGGACTCCCAGGTATCCTCTGATAAGGGAAGCCCTAAGTCCTGCTCCCATGCTGCTTTGAGTTTATCTGTAGGGGCACTCCTAAGATCCAGCAACATGCCATAGAAAGACGAAATGAGCCCCTTTTTGAATGGGTCTGTGGCAAGAACTTTGTCAACTGTGGTCGAGCCTATCGATGCACCAGGGCTGGGTGTCTGGGAAAGAACAAAATGTCTAGCCTGAAGATACCTAAAGAAATGTGATTTTGGAAGGCTGAATTTACTACTTAACTGCTCAAAAGATGCCACGGTGCCGTCTATGAACATATCTCTAAAACGAATCATACCCCTCCTGTGCCATTCCTGGAAGGTGGGGTCCTCAAGGGATGGTTTGAAAGAGTGATTTGATGCAATGGGGCTAAGAAGAGAGAAGCTGTGAAAACCAAAAAACTTCCTAAATTGGGCCCAAATTCTAAGAGAGTGTTTAACCACTGGGTTTTTGATTGATTTAAGTGAAGGAAGTGGAAGTGAGGAGCCGAGTAGGGCAGGAATTGACAGGTCATCAGTTGGATGTAACTCCATCGCCACCCAGTCAGGGCGGTCAGCGCCGTCGCAGTGGAAGGACCAGAATGCAAGGCAGCGCAGGTTAGCAGCCCAATAATAATAACGAAAGTTTGGGAGGGCCAGACCACCTGCAGACTTTATTTTTTGAAGGTGAGTTTTGTTCAAACGTGGCCGTTTACCCCGCCATAGGTATGTAGATATAACTGAGTCAAGGGACTGAAAAAAAGAACCAGGAATAAAGAGTGGTAAGGTCTGGAAAAGGTACAAAAATTTAGGTAAAATGGTCATTTTAACTGAATTGATGCGACCCACAAGAGACATTGACAGGGGTGACCATTGTGTAAGGGTTTGTTTGGTCTCATTTAACAATGAGATAAGATTCTCTTGGAGCAGGTCTTTGTGTTTCCTTGTCACAGATATGCCTAAATAGGAGAATTTGTCATTTGCGATTTTAAAGGGAAAATTGGAAAGGTCTAAAGCATGCGATTCGAGATTGGTAGGGAAAAGCTCACTTTTGCTGAGATTCAGTTTGTAGCCTGAGAGTTTCCCAAACTGACTGAGAAGTGACAGCGCAGGGGGTAATGAGGCCAGAGGGTGAGAGATGAAAAGCAAGAGGTCATCGGCATAAAGCGAGACCTTATGTTCCCTGCCACCTCTCCAGATACCGGACACATCCTCACAAGATCGGAGCGCTGTGGCAAGCGGTTCGATAGCCATGTCAAAAAGCATGGGACTAAGGGGGCACCCCTGACGGGTTCCACGATGCAGATTAAATGGTTTTGACCGTTGAGAGTTAGTACGAATTGAGGCTGTTGGGTGTAAATAGAGAAGTTTAATCCACAGAGCAAATTTCGGACCAAAACCAAACCTGTCCAGCACAGCAAAGAGATAATCCCATTGGACGCGATCAAATGCTTTCTCCGCATCCAGAGAGACAACGCATTCAGGGATAGCCTCAGAGGCAGAGTAGATAATATTGAACAGTCGCCTTGTGTTGAAGTAAGACTGCCTACCTTTAATGAAGCCAGTTTGGTCTTCAGATATAATTGTGGGGAGGGCATTCTCCAGCCTATGGGCTAGGACTTTAGCTAGGATTTTAGCATCTGTGTTTAAGAGGGAGATGGGCCTGTAGGAGGCGCATTCAGCAGGATCCTTCCCTTTTTTAGCTATGAGGGTGATGCAGGCCTCCGAAAAAGAAGGAGGGAGGGAACCGTGGCTGAAGGATTCTGAAAGAACTGTAGATAGCAGTGGGGAAAGCAGAGTAGAAAATTTCTTTAGAAATTCCGCCGGGAAGCCATCAGGGCCAGGACATTTACCCGACTGCAGTGAAGAAATGGCTCGAGTAATTTCCATCAGGGATATCGGTTCTTCTAATGTCTTCCTTAGATCTGGTGAAAGACTGGGAATACTAAGACTATTTAAAAAGGCCGCAATCTCATCTCGATCAGTCTGAGATTCCGAGGTGTATAGCTGGGTATAAAAGTCCCTGAATGCTTCATTTATGAGTAAGTGGTCTGTAGTTACATGGCCATTTGGTAATCGAATCTTAGAAATATTTTGTTTAGCCTTAGAGCCTTTAAGTTGGTTGGCTAATAATTTGTCAGATTTGTCTCCATAAACATAAAACCTGGTTTTACTTTTCAGAAGTGACTGTTCAATTGGGTGAGTGGTAAGCAGGTCAAATTTAGTTTTAAGTTCTAGCCGCTTTTTGTAAAGATCTGGGGATTTAGTCCGAGAATATTCTTCATCGACCTCTTTGATTTGGCGGGCAAGGTCTGATCGCTCCCTATAAGATTTTTGCCTCACCCTAGCAGTGTAGGATATAATCTGTCCCCGGAGATAAGCCTTGAGGGAATCCCAGACAGTTAGACTAGACATTCCTGGAGTCATATTCGTGGATAGGAAAAAGGCTATTTCCGTTTCCATAGATTTAACAAAATTTGTGTCCGACAGCAGAGTTGAATTGAATCGCCACTGTCTGTCTCTCTGAGGTAGGTCAGGAAGGGACATGGTTAGAACCACAGGAGCGTGGTCGGAAATGACAATGCTCTGATAAGCACAGGAATGAACCAGGGGAATCAGTTGATTATCAATAAAAAAATAATCAATCCTCGAGTATGTGTGGTGCACTTGTGAGAAAAAGGAGTATTCTCTGTCACATGGATGTAAAGAACGCCACACATCACAAACACCGTAGTCAGAAAGGAACGCCTGAATAAGACGGGCTGACTTACTTGCTGTGCCGGGGTTGGTAGAGGATCGGTCTAGGACTGGGTCGAGCCAGCAATTAAAATCACCACCCAGTATGAGAGAATATGTATTAAGGTCAGGGAGCAGTGAAAACAGTCGTTCAAAAAAGACTGCATCATCTGAATTAGGGGCATAAACGTTCACAAGTACGACCAATGTATTGAATAATTTCCCAGAAACGATCACGTAGCGACCAAACTTGTCAGAAATCACATTGTGCTGCTCAAATGAAACATCCTGACTGATCAGAACTGAAACTCCTCGGGCTTTAGCTTGAAAGGAGGAGTGAAATCTCTGCCCTGACCACCTCGGGAACAGGCGGCTATTATCAGAACTGCGAATATGAGTTTCTTGTAGAAAGGCTATTTCTGTTTTAAGGTGTTTTAGATGTGAGAAGATCCTCTTCCTTTTAACAGGGTGATTCAGACCCTTAACATTCCAGCTCACCAACTTCAAGTATCTACTCATAATATCTAAGAAGAAAAATTAGGTGTGCACCATGACCTAGGCAGAAAAAAAGAAAACGGAAAGGAGGTTGAATGTGACCCACATTAAGTAATGAGTTGAAAAGAGTTAATGCAAAGTTTCTGGCAGTGACATATCCCCCCGACCCACCCCCCCCAACTAAGACAGCTGCTATAGAAAAATAAAAAAAAAGCAGCAAGCTCTTTAAAACAAACAAAGTGCAATAACGCATCTTCCTATCCTACACACTAATAGCTTTTGCTCCCGTATCATGGGTGTATACATATTAGCACCTTAAAACGTGTAGATATAAATAAAAAAAAGGAATACCCTCTCAAATCTTGACCTGGAAGTCCCGATATGAGCCCAGAAATATTTGTACAAAAATATAAAATATAAAACGTCCGACTTAAGCAGCGTAAAAGTAAGGTTAACAGCTTACAATTATTACAAAACTTATAGGTAAATCGGAAAAGCTTTTTTTTTTTTTTTTTTTTTCTCTCCCTCTTCACCACTTATTTTCCCCCTTCCCTCAAATAGCCAAAAAGAACTGCAAATTAATAATATTTGCAAAGGGGCAGTCCAACTAACAACAGAGAAAATACTGGTTGTCGCGGGGTTACTCACCCTCCCCTCAGGAATAATGTGACTCACGTAAAAAAAAAAAAAAAAAAAAAAAAAGAGAGAGAAAAAAAAGTCAGTCCGTGAGCGTCAGTGAGCCGCACCGGGCTGCAGGCGGAGCCGTGACAGCCTCCAACGGTCCCGTTACGGCGGGTTTGAGGATTTGCTGCGACTCGTGATGAATTTGCGCGCCTCATCCACGGAGCCGATCCACTTCCTTGCCCCCCCGGACAGCGTGAGCCGGAGCCGGGCGGGGAAGAGCAGAGCCGGCCTCAGACCCAGCTGGTACAGCTCCGACATGACTCCGCTGTATTCCGCTCGTTGGCTGGCAACTTCGGGGCTGTAATCCTCCAGGACCCGGATGGGGTGGCCGCGATATTCCACCTTTCCTCTCCGGCGCGCCTCCCTGATGAGGAGATCTTTCGTCTGGTACCGGTGAAGGCGGAGGATGACCGGACGCGGTCTCTGTCCCGGGGCCGGCTTGGCGGCGAGAGAGCGGTGCGCTCTGTCTATCCCTGGCGGTGACGGCAGCGTATCGTTCCCGAACACCTCACACAGCAGCTTGGAGAAGAAAGCCGTTGGAGACCCGCCCTCGGTCGACTCCGGTAAACCCAGGATACGGATGTTCTGCCTTCTGCTCCGGCTTTCCAAATCCACCACCTTAGCCTTTAGCCGAGCATTATCATCTCGTAAAGTCGAGCAGATGCCTTCAAGGTCCGTAACTCGCTGGCTGAAGTCTTCTGTGGCGAGTTCAAGGGACGAAACACGTTGGCCATGGTCCTCGACCGCGAGCCGCGTTTGGTCGAGTTTGGAGTCGAGCTGACTGAAAGTATTTTTGAACTCGGCGGCCAGGGCAGCTCGGTGTTCCTCCAGCAACGTGGTAATGGCCGCCAGGGTTAAGACAGCGCCAGCGTCGTCCTTCTTGCCCGACTTGCCGCTCTTCGAAGCCATCTCGGAGGTAAGTGGGCTCGTTCGAGACAAAAAAAAAGAAAAACAGCAACAGGGAATCCTTTTTAAAGGAAAAAGTTTGAAAGTTTGAGGGCTTGGTGGTTTAAAAAGTTTGGCATTTACGGGAGCACTCACGAAACACGTCTACTCCATCTGCTCACCAACCCCTAAAGACATTATTTAAGATAATTTCATTGCAAACGAGTGGCGTTGTACAAAGATATCAAATTAGTTTCAATCTTTTAAACCAGATTGACTGAATGTAAATAAACTTCATATTAACTTCTGGTTGTTATAAATGTATGTATTGTATTTATTATGTATTTATGTAATAAAGTTAAAGTGAAAGAAGAGACAGAGACGCAGGTGACGGAGGCAGGTTTTATTAAAATCACAGCTGCAGAAAGCCCCGCCCCCGAGGCATCAAACCCCGCCCCCAGGAGCAGCAAGCCCCGCCCCCAGAGACATGAAGCCCCGCCCACATGACGGTAAGCCCCGCCCCCAGGGCCTGTAAGCCCCGCCCCCAGGAGCAGCAAGCCCCGCCCCCAGAGGCGGTAAGCCCCGCCCCCAGGGGCAGGTTTTATTGGACAATCATTAAGTAAAAGCTCTGAGCGGTCATGTGACCGGGCTGCTGCTCACAAGGCATCATGGGAAATATCCTCAGGTGTTTCCCGCCCTGACGACCTCTGGCCCCGCCCCCCAGGTGAGGGGGCGGGGCCAGAAACACCTGGCAGGTGAGAGAGCAGCGGCTCTGTGACGTCAGAGGAAAAACTAACAAGCGTCACGTCTAACAGAAACTAGATACTACAAAACTAACCCCGCCCCTAACCCTTAACTCCGCCCACAAACCCCTAACTCCGCCCACAAACTCATAACTCCGCCCACAAACCCCTAACTACATCATCCAATCAGCGATCAGGACGATCAATCAGGTTCAGCTCACACTTCAAGATTAAAATGTCTCCGCCCCCTCCGGCTCTGGCTCCGCCCCCTCGGGGTTCAGGCTCCGCCCCCTCGGGTTCAGGCTCCGCCCCCAGCTGATGGTCCCTGTCCCGGCTGGACGAGGGGGCGTGTCCTCTGGAGGGGGCGGGGCCAGGGAGGAGGCGTGTCCTCCGGAGGGGGCGGGGCCAGGGAGGGGGCGTGTCTACGGTGGATTAATGTGATTATGTGCGATCAATAGATAAAGTGACTCCAGAAGAAGAAGAAGCAGCGTCCCGTCGTCCTGGTCACATCTGGAAGAGAGGAGGTCAGAGGTCAGAGGGGGGGGGGTGAGAGGTCAGAGGTCACGGATCAGGTGACCAGGGGGTCAGAGGTCAGACCTGGGGGTCAGGGGTCAGAGGGGGGTCAGGTGAGGGTCCTCTCACCTGGACGGCGGTTCTGTGCAGCCACTTGTCTTTGTCTCCGCCCACTTTCATGCAGGAGAACAGGTCACAGACGGTGGGCAGGGCCAGACGCTCCTGACAGGAAGTGAGGGTGGGAGACAGGAAGTGAGGGTCAGAACACAGGAAGTGAGGGTCAGCACACAGGAAGTGAGGGTCAGAACACAGGAAGTGAGGGTCAGAACACAGGAAGTGAGGGTCAGAACACAGGAAGTGAGGGTCAGAACACAGGAAGTGAGGCGTTTGCACACAGGAAGAGAGGCGTTTGCACACAGGAAGTGAGGTCAGAATACAGGAAGTGGGGCGTTTGCACACAGGAAGTGGGGCGTTTGCACACAGGAAGTGAGGGTTAGAAACAGGAAGTGGGGCGTTTGCACGCAGGAAGTGGGGGTTAGAAACAGGAAGTGGGGCGTTTGCACACAGGAAGTGAGGCGTTTGCACACAGGAAGTGAGGGTTGGAAACAGGAAGTGGGCGTCTCCATGGTTACCTGAGCCTGGCTCCTCTTCCTCAGCAGCCACTTGTCCTCCTCGTCCTCGGCCGGAGGGGGCGGGGCCTTCTGGGGCAGCACCCACAGGTCCGGGTTCAGGGCCGACTGGAAGGGGGACTCAGGGGAGTCCCCGGGGGAGTCCCCGGAGCGGGGCGGGGCTCTGCTGGGGTGGAGCCACGCCTCCAGGATGGCCTGGACCTGCACACACCAGAGCAGAGCAGTCAGTCTGGGCCACAGTCATACTAATGCATGGTTTCTGTTGCCACGGTAACAAGCCCCAGAGGATAGAATGGGACAATTGGCCTTCAATATCTCAAAGGTTGTAAACACCAGCGTAATGAAACCTCAGTATGTCGTTGTCCACATCGTCCCGGGTCTTTTAATGTTGGACCGATGTCTCTGTGATATCGTGTTGCTGAGCTACAGGCGACTAAATCTCCGTTTGAGACTTAAATATGTTGTAGTACAACTAGGAATGGGTGATATTTTACCGTTCACGATAAACAGTCAAAAACATTATAAGAATTTGTATCTAGATTTATAGTTACAAAAGGTGGAATTGGTATTTTTTTCATTTTTATTGTTCAGGATAAATGCCAGAAATTATCGTGATACATTTTTTAGTCCATACCGCCCATCCCTAGTTGTAGTACAACGCGTCCCGGGTTTGTCAATGTGGTAACGACGTCTGTACGATGAACCGTTGCCTAGCAACAAGCGTCCAAAATAAAATAGAAATGTTTTTAAAATTGAAAGTTAAATATCGCCAAAACCGTAATAATTAGCGTGATGAGGTTGTACGGTCCGTTAGTGCCAATCGGGCCGAGTGTTTGGAAGTTTGAACGATGTCTCTACGATAAAGTTCGGCCGATCAATAAGCATCACAATTTGCCTTTTTTTTTTTGCTTTTTGGCAACTAGCGTTGCCACGGTAACACTTTTGACTGAGAAAAGTAATGCCCATCGAGGGACGATGGAGACGCTTCTAACGATGTCTGACATGCATGGGTGCACGCTGCGGTTCGGGCCGCATTAACGGACGAAAAGAGCAGGTGGAATAATAATAAGAAAAGGGAAAGCTATTCTGTATACGTGTATATGTGATATATTAATATCACCTTCATTTTTCAGGTTTTTCCGGGCGTGTTTTATTTTTTGGGGATTATTTTCTTCCATAACAGAGCGGGTCATGCTGTTCACCCGCTGCTGCTCTTTGGGCCGTTTAGGACAATTGTAATTGGTCTTTCCACTACTTGGCATGAACATAGTAATAATAATAACAACAATAATAATAATAATTAAAGCTGCAAGCAGCGATGAACGGGACCTCGCGTGTGCAATTTTCACCAATTATGGTAAAGGACTCAATACAGAGTCCAATGACACCACCCACGACTCTCTATGTCAAACCATTCAAAAGATATATGAATATCACATAAACACCAATCAGAAGAAGGGGCGGGGCTAATTTGTATATATAATATACTAATGTATATATTTATATGTATACAATAATACTAATTTCGGTTTGCTGTGAAAAAACCCCAGCTTTTGCCATGTGACAAGTTCTCAAATAACTCCGATTTGTGAGAAAACTGTAGCTCCTAGCAGAAAAACAAAGACATCGTGAGAGACACAGTACCCGGCAGATTCTGAAAATCTTTATTCAGATATTCCTTAAAATGTGTTAGTAACGGCAGTGTGAAAACAAAGTGAGATTTTTTTGAAGAAAACTTTTGATTACATTACAGTCAATGGAGACCGAGGCAGGAATTCGCGCCGCTTTAGCCTCCCCCCCTCCCGTTTAAATTTTGTGCATACCCCGCCTGTCAAAGTCACATTTTATGAATCCCAACACCTATGTCTACATTCTGGCCAAAAATTATCTTTCTAGCTTTCACGGTTCAGCCGTGAGCTCGAGTTACAAATAAAAATTAAGGTAATTTTTTACTGTTGTTGCCACTCTAGCAACTGACACTCGCACTCTAGATTTGACAAAAAAAGTGATTTCCAGTCCTCGCTTGAGTGCTCATATCTTGAAAAGTGTAAGTCTTAGGAAAAAACAGTTTCAGGTTTTGAGAGAGACGAGAAGTTTTCCTCCGTTTTGAAGTTTGAATGACATTTCTACGTGCAAGTATGAGAAAGTTAGGTGACTCAGAAAAAAGGTGAATTTTGGCTTTTTTTTTTTCAACATTTCCCAACCGCTTTGAATAGGGTTTTTTGGCCGTTTTTTGGGGAATAACTTTGGGAAAAATGGGAATTTCAACACCAAAAGTCATAGCACACTATTCCCGATGTAGCCGCACGTTTTGATATATGATGCGCCTCGGTCGTCTGAAATCTGTAGGAGGAGTAGCGAACTGAAATCTGTCCGGAAAATGAATAAGAAAAAGAAATCCACACAATCACTCCTCCTCCATTGCTATGGCAGAGCTATGGAGGAGGAGTGGCTCTTGGCGCAGCCGTGGCACTAATAATAATATTTCTATAAAACGTATATTTCAGACACTTCTGGGTGCCTCTAGCTTGCCGGCGGGTGATTGGCCGTTACCTTCTGCTCCTGCGTCCTGGTGAAGGGTGTGGGCGGGGCGTTCTTGGCGGTAGGCGTGGCCTGGTCTCCGGTGGGCGGGGCTTTGTCCAGGAGCACGCCGTTCTTGTCCCGCCCCTCCTGCGTCAGCAGCCAGCGGCTCAGCGCGTCGCGGCCGCAGTTGTCGTCGCAGACGCAGTCGGCGAAGGTGCCGCAGCGCTCGTTAGCGCGGCAGGTCTGGGGGCCGGGCACGGCCCGCTGAAGCCACGCCTCCAGGGCGGCGGGGGCGGGGCCGCTGGGCGAGGGCGGGGCCGAGGGGGGCGGGGTCTTCAGGCACTTGAGCCGGCCCAGGTTCTCGATCTCCACGGCGACGGCCGTCTGGCAGCAGGACGAGCAGTCGGAGCGCGGCGCCGCCGCCAGCCACTCGTCCGACGCCCAGCCGTCCTGGAACGGCTTCAGCAGCCTCCGCCAGCGCTCGCCGTCCGTCTCCATGGCGACGGCCGGGGGCGTGACCAGCCAGCCCTCCAGGTCCTCGTCCTCCCCGAGCAGCTCCGACTCATCGATCTTCTCGATGGAGAAGGTGGAGCTGCAGGTGCTGACGGTGCGGTCCCTGGGGGGGGTCTGGTCCCTGGGGGGGGTCTGGTCCTGGTCCTGGTCCTGGTCCCGGGCCCGGTCCTGCAGCAGCCAGGCCTCCAGGTCCCGGAGCTGCCCCCAGGCCTGCAGGAAGTCGTGGGAGACCAGGGCGGGGCAGGAGGTCTGGGGAGGAGGACCAGAGCTTTATTAGTCCCGGGACAGAGACGCTAACGCCAGGACAGATGAGTAAATAATAGGGGTGTGCAAACAAGGGAACCTCAAGATTCGATTTGGATTATTGGAGCTTCGATTCTTCGGTTATAACGATTGTCGATTCGATTATTGGAGCTTCGATTCTTGTGATTTTTAATGCTTTTTTCCAAACAAGATTGATTTTGTCTTCATCTGTGGCTACATTTGTAAATAAATAGCCAATCAATGAACTCAGTTCCTCTAACAACACTCATTAATAAATAACAAGGTTTTTGGAACATTTGACATGTATTTTTTATTTTATGACTATGTAAACATTTGCTCTTTGATTCCTTAACTTTGACCAGGGAAAGCTGCACTTGCATGAGAGCGCCCTCTATTGGTGGAAACACTGAAAACGCTCAAGCCCTGGATTTAAATAATAATAATAATAATAATAATAATGACTTGGATTTATATAGCGCCTTTCACGAAACCCAAGGTCGCTTTTAATTTACTCATTTAATGATTCATTAATTCTAGTAAACTAGATATGAACTTAGTGTAAACATATCTGCCATATTTACAGTGAACAATAAGAAATGTGCATTCTTGAAAATGAAATGATTCAGCAGCTTATTCAGTCTGGAATCTGGATAGGATAACCTTAAAAAAAAAGGATAACTTGTTTTTTTTTAATATTTTTTATTTTTTTTTAATTTATCGATTCCAAATCGTCACGTGACGCATCGCGATGCATCGACACATCGATGAATTGCACCCACCTCTAGTAAATATGTAACGAGCTTCCTCCACATAAAATCAACCCCACCCTTGAAAGTTTTAAATCTCATCTTAAAACTTATTTTTATTCTTTGGTTTTTAATCCAGCAGGAGAGTTGTGTGGTCTCTGTCCTGTCTTTTATGTTTCTGAATCACTGGTTGTTTTCTGTCTGGTGTGATTTTATTTCCTGCTTTATGTGCTCTTATTTATTTTATTTTTATCTTATTTTTACTATTTTATTATGTCTTGCTTTACTTATTGTGCAGCACTTTGGTAACCCTGTTGTTTTTAAAGTGTGCTATTTAAATAAAGACCAGGCTGCTACAGCAGGAATAGAAAATAACATGTACCATATCTGTCTAACTCCTAACATCCTACCTGCTTCTTTCTCTCTCGTACTGCACTACTTTTTATTTTCATTCCAATGTATGTACTGTTTATATTTTGTAATTATATATTTTCTACCCTCCCCTGCATGTGTGTGTTGAGTTTCTGCTGCTGCACAAAGTGAAGGGAGAAATAAAGGATTATTTTATCTTATCTCTTATGACGTCGTCCAATAGTTCACTGGTGCAACCAGCTGATTCTTTTACGGTGTAGAAGCCACAAAAGTCTGACCCGACCCGTGTTCCGTGTAGAGATGCACCGATTGATCTGCAACCGATCGATATCGGCCGATAACAGACCTATCGGTTTTGATCGGAGTTCTCAGAATAATAGTTCAAAACAGCTGATCCGAGGACGTTTACAACAACAAACCACCGCCTGCCTGCGTTCCCAGATCTCAGACCCAGGTGACCTGAGGGGGCGTGGCCTCTGGAGGGGGCGTGGCCTCTCTAGAGGGGGCGTGGCCTCTCTAAAGGGGGCGTGGCCTCTAGAGGGGGCGTGGCCTCTCTAGAGGGGCGTGGCCTCGCCGGTACGGGAGTTCGTATAGGACAACAAATGTGCAGTTTGCAAAGCGTGTGCAAAGGAAACACCCCAACACAACCCAGCTGATAAAACATTGGAACGTTTTTCACACGAAGGAGAATATTGAGTTTCTAAAGTCGGCTGCAGCTAAAGCAGAGGAACAACAGTAGCGTATAGCAACGCCGCTAACTCCTGTAACTGAGAACTGTAAACGACAGCAAGAATAATAAAGACCTACATCGTAATGTAACAGATTCATAAGCCTTGATCATCATTTCTGTTGTAGAAGACATCGGGTTTAGCCGCGTTGCTAGCTGCTTGGATCCCGGTTCGCGCTGACGAGTCGTTAATATTTCACTGATGAAAGTCCGCCGGAGTTTTACCAGAATATTTACGTCTAAACCCTCACGCAGGACGACAGTCGTGTCAGTCGCTTCACCAGGGACATCTGGATTCTAGTGGGAACAGTTCCCTCGCTAGAGTTTCCTCACAGGCGGATGCTATCGCTAAAGTTTTAGCAAAGCTTAATTCGTAGTTAATTTTTTTTATTTTAAGATTTAATTCCTCTTACCACAGGAAAACTAAGGTTTATAGTTTACAGCTTGTATCAACTCTTAGAGAGAGACATGTCTGTGTTGGTCACATGTACATAATTTTTATCACAGGAAGCTAAAGCTAATAAGCTAAACGAGTCCAAGTCGTCTCTACGAGTCTCTAGATGGAAATACGGCACATCAGCCTGAAATAAAACAGTTCATGAAACTTTCTCATCTCCTCATTTTTATACCTAATAAGACGATGTCAGTGTTGAACATGAGACAACAATATTGATGAATTTATGGATTTCCTGCTGTGATCAGTGATTGGTAATATTGGGATCAGCAGATACTGGTTTTGGTGATCGTTATCGGCCTCAGAATCCTGATCGGTGCATCTCTAGTTCTGTGGTGACCGAGACCCGGGTCAGAACCGCCCCCTCCACCCGAGCCCGGACTCACCTGAGCTCTCACCTGGCCATCTTTGTGGGCCAGCAGCCAATCCTGGAGGTTCTGGCTGGACTGGACCTGGACCTGGACTGGACCGGAACCCAGAGCCGGACCAGAACCAGAACCAGAACCCAGAGCCGGACCAGAACCAGAACCAGAACCCAGCAGCCAGCCGGACAGAGACGCCTCCTGCTGGAACACAGACCCGGTACAAGGTAAGTTTATCTGTACAGCTCAATTCAACACAAGGTAATTTAAAGTGTTTACATCAACATTAAAAGCAGCAAGACACAATTAAAACAGTAAATAACAAATAAAACTAGAAACATTTCCTCGCAGAAATTCAGAGAGTGCCACGGCGGGCTGCTCAAAACCGTGCACCCATGAAACCGTAGCTCGTAGCAGAAAAACAAAAACATGGTGAGAGACACAGAACCCGGCAGATTCTGACAATCTAAATTTTATTCAGATATTGATTAAAATGATTGCGTAAGCTCAGTGCGAAGACAGAGTGAGGTTCTTTTGAAGAAAACCTTTGATTACATTACAGTGAATGGAGACCGAGGCAGGTATTGGCGCCGCTTTAGCCCCTCCCATTTCAATGTTGTGCATACCCCGGCTGTCAAAGTCACATTTTATGAATCCCAACCCGTATGTCTACATTCTGACCAAAAATTATTTGTCTGCTTTTTAAGGTTTGGCCGTGAGCTCGAGTTACAAATAAAGATTCAGGTTATTTTTTTACCGTTTCTCACACTCTAGCAACCGACACTCGCACTCTAGATTTGACAAAAAAGTGATTTCCAGTCCTCGCTTGAGTGCTCATATCTTGAAAAGTGTACATTTTAGGAAAAAACGGTTTGGTGTTTTGGAGAGAAGAGAAGTTTTCCTCCGTTTTGAAGTTTGAATAACATTTCTACGTGCAAGTATGGGAAAGTTAGGTGACTCAGAAAAAAGGTGAATTTGGCTTTTTTTTCCCGACATTTTCCCATCCGCTTTGAATGGGTTTTTTGGCCGTTTTATTGGGAATAACTTTGGGAAAAATGGGAATTTCAACACCAAAAGTGATAGCACACTATTCCCGATTGAGACACACGTTTTGATATATGATTCGCCTGGGTCCTCCGAAATCTGTAGGAGGAGTAGCGAACCGAAATATGTCCGGAAAATTAATAATAAAAAACATGCAGGATAACAATAGGCTTGGCCAGAGGAACTATTGTTATCCTGCACTCCTCCTCCATTGCTAGGGCATAGCTATGGAGGAGGAGCCTCTGGCGCAGCCGTGGCACTAATGATAAAGAGGTAAAATAATAAAAACAGAACCAGAACCAGACTCACCTGATCGCTGGCTGTGATTGGACACACCTGAGCCCTCTGGGGGGCGGAGCCCTGGCCGGACACGCCCTCCGCCAGCTGGAACCACAACAGAAGTGTGAGGTTAATCAACCTTTAAACTTGTTTTTGTCCTTATGAAACTGTCACATGCTTTGTTAACAGAAGTTACAGCAGCCTCTTCCTGATCTACTCAGGGTTTTGGACTGTTCTGGTGACGTCTGTCTACTGTAATGTCATGAACCAATCACACGTTATCACTTCCACCTAGGGCTGGGCGATTTTGAACAAAAATAAAATCCCGATTTTTTTTCTCTGAAAACCCGATTTTCGATTCCGATTTTTTTTGGTAAAACTACAAAATACAATGGAATAAATTGTTTCAAATATTTTATCTTTATTTTTAAAGAAAAACAGCAAGCAAATTTCCCTATTGGGAATTAAGTGCAACTGAGATCCTGTAAATCCTCCTTGAGTTTAGTAAAGTGACAACATTTACCATTTTCTTGACCAAACAAAGATGACTAGACTAGATGCGAGAGGAAAATCGATTTTACGATCGGGTGGCGGGGCTTACCTGCGCGGTGATGCTGCCGAAGGAGGTGATGGCCTGACGCAGCGAGCGGGCGTCGGCCTGGAAGATCATGTCAGGATTCTCCTCGGGGGAGAGGCTGAGGGAGGACAGTCTGGGGAGAGATGGAGGTTAGAGGTTAGAGGTTCTACTGGGTCGGTGGTACCAGCGGTACCAGCAGGGGGGGAGACGGGGGGACAGGTTCTACTGGAACCAGCAGGACTCACTTCTCCATGGAGACGGTCAGCTGGCTGCTCAGGTCGTTGCTGCTGCTGGAACTGGAGATCAGGTCAAACTGGCCCCGGAGCTGCAGGAACCAATCACAGGTCAGCACACGAGAGGATACAGACCACGCCCCCAGAGGATACAGGCCACGCCCCCACATGATACAGGCCACGCCCCCAGAGGACCAGACCACACCCACAGCTACCACTGCTAACTCTAACCCCCTCTAACTTTAGTCTTGTCCAGTGAACCATCTGCATCTTTTTAAAAAGTCCCTTCATTCTCCATCTTTCCTCGCTTTCAGAAAAGTTCACGCAGTAATCCAGACTTCTCCTCCAGCTACGGTGCCGTCAACGCCAGACATTATAGAATGTGCCTTTTTGTTTTTTTTTTTTTTTTAATCCTGCGCGTTAAAAAATTGTCTGTGTTATTAATGTGTTAACTTTGACAGCCTTATTAATTGTGAATAACTGTGTAATGTTACCCGGTGCAGCTGCTGCAGCGTCTCATTATTAATTATTAATTGATTGATCACAAATTCATCTGATTGGAGTCGCCATTGATGAACCAGAGACTGAAGGCAGACGGAAAATTACTGAGTCTGTCTGTTTTCAATATAATTGTTGATTCTATAATCTGGCCTTGACAGGGCGGTTTTGGGCCGATCGCTCTGGTCACAATCTCCCTGGTGGAATGTAAACAACGGGTTCGAGCGCCACGAAGGCCACGGCCCTCACTTGGAAGAACTGTGCCGGGCCCACATTATTAATTAGTGATTAATTATTTACCCGGTGCAGCTGGTGCAGCTGCGTCTGCAGCGTCTCATTATTAATGATTAATTAGTTACCCGGTGCAGCTGGTGCAGCTGCGTCTCATTATTAATTATTAATGATTAATTAGTTACCCGGTGCAGCTGGTGCAGCTGCGTCTGCAGCGTCTCCGTCTTCAGCTGCTCCAGCAGCTCGATCTGTCCCAGTAACCAGACCTCTCTGCAGCGCAGCGCCTCCTGCTGGCGGCTCACGCAGCTCTGCAGCTGCAGACGCACCTGAGGACCACACAGGTGAGGTAGGTTAGTGAGGGGAGAGTAGGGTTAGAGGAGGGAACTGAACCAGCAGCCTCCACCTGGGGGGACAGGTGAGGTTAGAACTGAACCAGCAACCTCCACCTTACAGCTTAGAAAACTCAAATATCCTATCTCAAAAAATTAGAATATTCTGGGAATCTTAATCTTAAACTGTAAACCATAATCAGCAATATTAAAATAATAAAAGGCTTGCAATATTTCAGTTGATTTGTAATGAATCCAGAATGGATGACTTTTTTTTTGTTTTTTTTAAATTGCATTACAGAAAATAAAGAACTTTATCACAATATTCTAGTTTTCTGAGACAGTCCTGTAATTGTGTGTCGTCAGCATAAGAATATTGATTATTATGCTGCTGAAAGACGGACCAAGTGACGTGTACAAATGGTAAAGTAGGAGACCTAGAATTGACCCTTGTGGGACTCAGGTGAGGGGGGTTGGGTGAGTGGCCAGGATCAGGTCCAGGTCCAGGTCCAGATCCGGGCTCAGAGTCCGACCGACCCGGGTCCTGAGACTCTCAGTCCCCCATAACTCCCTCCTGGCTCCAGACCCGGGTCCCCCAGCAGAACCAGTCTGGGCCTGCTGGCCTGACAAACCTGGACCTGGTTCTGGTCCCGTTTCCAGGACCTGGTCCCGTTTCCAGGACCTTACCTGTAGTTGAAGACCAGAAAGCTGGGGCCAGGGGAACAGTAGAGTCCAGATCAGTCCAGATCAGACCAGCAGAGACCAGAGTCCAGCAGAGTCAGAGACGGTTCTGCAGCTCCGTCTGACTCCAGTCTTTTCTAAGGTCTCTCCCTACCACGCCCTCCCTCTCTCTCTCTCTCCCTCTCTCTCTCTCTCTCTCTCTCGCCCGTCTCACCTTTCAAACCTGCTGACTCAGCAGTGAGTCAGGACTGAGGTGGAGGGGTGGTATGTGGGGGTGTCTCTGTGGTGTCTATTGTTTCTGGACCAGACACTGATCCTGGATCAGATCCTGGATCAGGGGCTCAGACGGTGGTTCTGCTGCGGTTCTGCTAAAGTCGGAGCAGCTGCAGGTATTTGTATTTGCAGGTATTTATTTTCAGAATCCTGACTCACTCAGACACAAACAAGCCGTCAGTCCTGCAGGTCTGAAGGTCTGGACCTGCTGAAGATCCAGCTCTTTAAGCAGAACTTCAGCATCAGTAGATGCTGAAGTTCTGCTTAAAGATCCAGCTAAAGACTCTTTAAGCAGAACTTCAGCATCAGTAGATGCTGAAGTTCTGCTTAAAGATCCAGCTAAAGACTCTTTGGTTGCGGCAACACCACAACGGCGTCGCGGCAACAACACCACGACGGCATCGCGGCAACAACACCACGACGGCGTCGAGGCAACAACACCACAACGGCGCCGCGGCAACAACACCACAACGGCGTCGAGGCAACAACACCACGACGGCATCGCGGCAACAACACCACGACGGCGTCGCGGCAACAACACCACAACGGCGTCGCGGCAACAACACCACAACGGCGTCGAGGCAACAACACCACAACGGCGTCGAGGCAACAACACCACAACGGCGTCGAGGCAACAACACCACAACGGCGTCGAGGCAACAACACCACAACGGCGTCGCGGCAACAACACAACGACGGCGTCGCGGCAACAACACCACAACGGCGTCGAGGCAACAACACCACAACGGCGTCGAGGCAACAACACCACGACGGCGTCGAGGCAACAACACCACGACGGCGTCGAGGCAACAACACCACAACGGCGTCGAGGCAACAACACCACAACGGCGTCGCGGCAACAACACCACAACGGCGTCGAGGCAACAACACCACAACGGCGTCGAGGCAACAACACCACAACGGCGTCGAGGCAACACCACCACAACGGCGTCGAGGCAACAACACCACAACGGCGTCGAGGCAACAACACCACAACGGCGTCGAGGCAACAACACCACAACGGCGTCGAGGCAACAACACCACAACGGCGTCGAGGCAACAACACAACGACGGCGTCGAGGCAACAACACCACAACGGCGTCGAGGCAACAACACCACAACGGCGTCGAGGCAACAACACCACAACGGCGTCGAGGCAACAACACCACAACGGCGTCGAGGCAACAACACCACAACGGCGTCGAGGCAACAACACCACAACGGCGTCGAGGCAACAACACCACGACGGCGTCGAGGCAACAACACCACAACGGCGTCGAGGCAACAACACCACAACGGCGTCGAGGCAACAACACCACAACGGCGTCGCGGCAACAACACCACAACGGCGTCGAGGCAACAACACCACAACGGCGTCGAGGCAACAACACCACAACGGCGTCGAGGCAACAACACCACGACGGCGTCGCGGCAACAACGCCACAACGGCGTCGCGGCAACAACACCACAACGGCGTCGAGGCAACAACACCACAACGGCGTCGCGGCAACAACACCACGACGGCGTCGAGGCAACAACACCACGACGGCGTCGAGGCAACAACGCCACGACGGCGTCGCGGCAACAACGCCACGACGGCGTCGCGGCAACACCGCCACGACGGCGTCGCGGCAACACCGCCACGACGGCGTCGCGGCAACAACGCCACGACGGCGTCGCGGCAACAACGCCACGACGGCGTCGCGGCAAAGGCGTCGCGGCAAAGGCGTCGCGGCAACAACGCCACGACGGCATAGCGGCAAAGGCGTCGCGGCAACACCGCCACGACGGCGTCGCGGCAACAAAGCCACGACGGCGTCGCGGCAACAACGCCACGACGGCGTCGCGGCAAAACCACCACAACGGCGTCGCGGCAACAACACCACGACGGCGTCGAGGCAACAACACCACAACGGCGTCGCGGCAACAACGCCACGACGGCGTCGCGGCAAAGGCGTCGCGGCAACACCGCCACGACGGCGTCGCGGCAACAACGCCACGACGGCGTCGCGGCAACAACGCCACGACGGCGTCGCGGCAAAGGCGTCGCGGCAACACCACCACAACGGCGTCGCGGCAACAACACCACGACGGCGTCGAGGCAACACCACCACAACGGCGTCGCGGCAACACCGCCACGGCGGCGTCGCGGCAACACCGCCACGACGGCGTCGCGGCAACAACGCCACGACGGCGTCGCGGCAAAGGCGTCGCGGCAAAGGCGTCGCGGCAACAACGCCACGACGGCGTAGCGGCAACAACACCACAACGGCGTCGAGGCAACAACGCCACAACGGCGTCGCGGCAACAACACAACGACGGCGTCGCGGCAACAACACCACAACGGCGTCGAGGCAACAACACCACGACGGCGTCGAGGCAACACCACAACGGCGTCGAGGCAACAACACCACAACGGCGTCGAGGCAACAACACCACAACGGCGTCGAGGCAACAACGCCACAACGGCGTCGCGGCAACAACACAACGACGGCGTCGAGGCAACAACACCACAACGGCGTCGAGGCAACAACACCACAACGGCGTCGAGGCAACAACACCACAACGGCGTCGAGGCAACAACACCACAACGGCGTCGAGGCAACAACGCCACAACGGCGTCGCGGCAACAACACAACGACGGCGTCGCGGCAACAACACCACAACGGCGTCGAGGCAACAACACCACAACGGCGTCGAGGCAACAACACCACAACGGCGTCGAGGCAACAACACCACGACGGCGTCGAGGCAACAACACCACAACGGCGTCGAGGCAACAACACCACAACGGCGTCGCGGCAACAACACCACAACGGCGTCGAGGCAACAACACCACAACGGCGTCGAGGCAACAACACCACAACGGCGTCGAGGCAACAACACCACGACGGCGTCGCGGCAACAACGCCACAACGGCGTCGCGGCAACAACACCACAACGGCGTCGAGGCAACAACACCACAACGGCGTCGCGGCAACAACACCACGACGGCGTCGAGGCAACAACACCACGACGGCGTCGAGGCAACAACACCACGACGGCGTCGCGGCAACAACACCACGACGGCGTCGCGGCAACACCGCCACGACGGCGTCGCGGCAACACCGCCACGACGGCGTCGCGGCAACAACGCCACGACGGCGTCGCGGCAACAACGCCACGACGGCGTCGCGGCAAAGGCGTCGCGGCAAAGGCGTCGCGGCAACAACGCCACGACGGCATAGCGGCAAAGGCGTCGCGGCAACACCGCCACGACGGCGTCGCGGCAAAGGCGTCGCGGCAACACCACCACAACGGCGTCGCGGCAACAACACCACGACGGCGTCGAGGCAACAACACCACAACGGCGTCGCGGCAACAACGCCACGACGGCGTCGCGGCAAAGGCGTCGCGGCAACACCACCACAACGGCGTCGCGGCAACAACACCACGACGGCGTCGAGGCAACACCACCACAACGGCGTCGCGGCAACAACACCACGACGGCGTCGCGGCAACACCGCCACGACGGCGTCGCGGCAACACCGCCACGACGGCGTCGCGGCAACACCGCCACGACGGCGTCGCGGCAACAACACCACGACGGCGTCGAGGCAACAACACCACAACGGCGTCGCGGCAACAACGCCACGACGGCGTCGCGGCAAAGGCGTCGCGGCAACACCACCACAACGGCGTCGCGGCAACACCACCACGACGGCGTCGAGGCAACACCACCACAACGGCGTCGCGGCAACAACACCACGACGGCGTCGCGGCAACACCGCCACGACGGCGTCGCGGCAACACCGCCACGACGGCGTCGCGGCAACAACGCCACGACGGCGTCGCGGCAAAGGCGTCGCGGCAAAGGCGTCGCGGCAACAACGCCACGACGGCGTCGCGGCAACAACGCCACGACGGCGTCGCGGCAACAACGCCACGACGGCGTCGCGGCAACAACGCCACGACGGCGTCGCGGCAAAGGCGTCGCGGCAACACCACCACAACGGCGTCGCGGCAACACCACCACAACGGCGTCGCGGCCGTTGTGGTTTAACACAGAACCTTAAATCAGGCTTTAGATGCTGCACTTATGACAAGATGGATCTTCTTAGACGTAGCTTTATTATAAAAACAACACATATTGTAGCACCAGCCTGGAGCAGCCGGTCCAGCTGGACTCTCAGTCTGGTCCAGCTCTGGTCCAGACCCCCCAGACCCCGCAGTACCTGGTCCAGCCCCCCCCCCCCAGCACCAGCACCAGAACCAGAACCAGAACTCACCTCCCGGGCGTTCTCCCTCAGCTGCTGTTCTGCTTTCATCACGGCACCGATCGCAGCCTCCAGCTGGTCCTGGGCCTGCTGGCACTGGTCCGGCCCGCTAGCCCCGCTAGGGGGTTCTGGTAACCACATCCTGCAGGAAACAGGGAGAGACTGTCAGAATAAGGCCCCATTTACACGGGGCAAAAACGGAGGCGTTTTCATGCGTTTTGGCCGTTCGTTTACACCAAAACGGAGGTCAAAGCCCCCAAAAACCATCATTTCTGAAAACTCCGGCCAAAGTGGAGATTTTCAAAAACTCCGTCTTCACGTTTGCGTCTAAACAGACAAAACGGAGGAAAACGGAGATTTACGTCACATTATGCGACAGAAACGTCACCAGCAGCGTCATGAGTGCGACCTGTGTTTACAATTTGTTTGGCCACCGTCAATGTTTTCTTTTATTTTACCTGTTTTAAATTCTCTCAGACTCTCCTTCCGTCTTGGAAGTAAAGCCTGAATTATGGTCCCGCGTTAAATCGACGCAGAGCCTACGGCGTAGGGTACGCGGCGATGCGCCGTAGGCTACGCCGTCGATTTTACGCGGAACCATGAATCTGCCTTTATTCACCCGCCCGAGACTCGCCTTTTATTCGCCCCACCAACCGCCCTGCGCTCCTGAAAGAAACTCCTAAAAGAACTCCTACACAAGGCGGCAGGAAGAAAATAGAAGCAGGTCTAACGTCCGACCAAAGTGGGGAAAAAACGAACAAAATAACGGCGTGTGTGGTGACGCAATGAAACAGCGAACAGCAGGAGTGAGCGGCGTGTTCGTGGTGTTAAAGCAGCAAACATGTCAGATCATTACTGGGATGTGGGAAAAGCAGAGGACACGAGAAATGATCAAATAGGTACCAGATCTGGTTGGATCCGGCACAAATTAAGCCCTAATAAGATTAAGATAATTATATCTTATTATCTTATCAGAACCTTCCAGCTCCCTGATCTCCCTCCAGCAGTTGCAGCTTTATTGAGGTTCTTGTATTGAACTGACTGTTTCCTACAGCGCTTTCAACCTTTTTTTTCAACTTTCAACCGGCTTTCAAAGCAAGCAACAGGAAGAAAAGAAAATAGAAGCAGGGCGTGCAACAAAAGTCCAGCTCAAAATGGCGCAGCGTCGCTCGCAACCAGTGTAGACAGTGCAATAAAAAATAAAGCTCGCTCGCTCGCATGCAGTGTGGACACGGTGTAACGCGGAACCATAAATCAGCCTTAACTGGAAGTTACACGTGTCATTTGTTGATGTTTTTTCCAGGATTCTGATTGGCTGGCATGACGTTACCAGCGTTTTCATGCGAGTCCGTGTAAACAAGGATATTTTTGAAAACGGAGAGGGAAAAATATCCGTTTTTGTAAATACCCGGCTACGTGTAAACGTGGCCTAAGAGCGGAGGTAACAGGAAGTACAGACTGTCAGAATAATGCTGCATTCCATTTGTCCTCGGAAGTCGGAATTTCCGAGTTCGGAGTCGGTATTTTCAACTGGAACGCCCCTGGAAGTGGGATTTCCTACTGGGGAAGTGGGAGAATCTTCACCATTCCAAGATGGCTGCCCCGGCTGTAAACAGGAAGTAGAAGAGAGCTGTGCTCCTTTCTGTTTCCTCTTCATCCACCGTGTTTGAAAGTTGCAGAAGGACCACATATTTGTCCAGAAGTTGCTTGTATTCGGACAAGGCAAGCGCTAGAAAAGCTTTCGAGGACGTGGCCATCTTGTTCTCCTACTTTGTAACCGGAACCCCGATAACTCGGCTGTGACGCCATTCCCAGTTCTGACTTCCGAGGTAAATGGAACGCAGAATAAGAGCGTTGGAACGCCGGAGCTGAACAACCGACCCGGTCTGGAAATAACAGGCCTGATGTTTGTACCCGCAGCTCAATCAAATCAAACTTTATTTGTTAAACGCTTAATAAAAAAATAAAAAATGCAACGCAAAGAGCTTTACATAAAACATAATAATACCCTTAATAAAAAAAGTATAACATAAAATCCTAAAAGTAGGTCTACAAAGCAAGACCTGATAAACAAACATAAGAACAACCATAAGACCTGTTTTAAAACAACAGCTAGTTTTGTGTTGCGAGTGTTGAGCTTTTAAAAGCATCACCAGTCTCTAACCCTGAGGTTTTCCAGCAGGTTTATTCCTCAGACGTGGTAGTGAAATGATGCCTCATGGTTTGGGTCTGACTCTGGGAATGATTAAAAGACCAGACCTCAGGGTCCGAGGGTTTAGATCAGGGGTGTCAAATGTGCGGCCCCGCGAGAAGTTTCCAACGCAAAAAAACGAAATGTTAATTTACTAAAAAGGAAGGCATAAATAATTGCCATGAATCGCAGCATATTGATAATATATTTCTTCTATAAATCCATCGTTATTCCACAAATAGAGCAGTTTGACATGTTTTTAGTTTTCTAGAATGCATTTGCCGATTTTATTTCTTTGTAGTCGTTTATTTTTATTAACTGACTACTATTATATATTTTTGCAGGAAAAATATCACTGCTAAAAAAGATGATAGAAGATATTTATTATGAGAATTTCAGTTTTGAATACGAGGATAGTGACAAAGTAAAACAGTTAAAAAAGAAGTGCTGACTTTTTCGGCACACTGGTGTAAATATCCGCGCCAATTTTTAAAAATAAATACACTTAATTGTACTGGAAAAATCTCTAAATCAAAAAGAAACACTCGGATGTAATAAGAAAGATTTAGGTTTTAATTAAATTTCCTATAAAAAAAAGCAAAATATAAAAAAAAAACATACTTGTTTCTGTTTATCTTTGTAAAATGATATTAAAAGTATTTTATACATAATTTGAAAAAGAAACTAGAAATTTCAAGAAAAGATCCTGAAGAAATATATTTAACATAATTAGAGTGTAAACAAAGTGCATATTTCCTTTAAAATTAATTAAACCGATATTGGATTAGATAACAATAGTAAAAAAAAAGAATTAGAAAAAAAATATTTCTGCACCGTTTTTGTTATTTTGAGCGTGCGGCCCGTGAGAAAAAAATTGGTCAAATCCGGCCCGCCAAGAAAAATGAGTTTGACACCCCTGGATTAGAGGGTAAAAGCAGATCAGACGGGTAAGAACCAAGACCGTTAAGACACATTAAAAAACAAGTAAAACAACCTTAAAATTGATCCTCTGTTTAATTATATTTATTGTTTTGTTTTTTTTAGGATATACTGTTTTATACCTTTTTGTACTGTTGTTTATATTTTGTAAAAATTGTCAAGTGTTTATGTTTGCTGCTGCATAAGTGAATGTCCTCTCTGGGGGATCAATAAAGTTTGATTCTATTTTATCCTGAAGCCCCCGGGGAGCCAGTGCAGCGATTCTAAACGGGTGTAATAAGAGATTCTGGTTTTCATCACAAGCTGCTGAGTTCTGTAATAGTTGGAGACCAGAAATGCTGTTTTTAGGAAGATGTTTTTTGTTTTGTTTTTGTCTTTGCTTCTTGTCTAGATACCTGTGTTATTTGTCCAATATATCCATTCTTTTTCAATGTTTGAACCCATATTATTAGTTTAGTTTTGTATAAAACCTCCTGAGTGGAGGTTCATTAAAGGGTAATAATAATAATAATAATAATAATAATAATAATAATAATAATAATAATAATAATAATAATAATAATAATAAGCCTCGGCTTCAGACTAAACCTTTCCGGTGCCATTTAAAATATTGGACCTTTTTTATGTTGTATTGTGTTGTATCCAAATGGACCAAAATAAAACTCTAAATCAAAAAGGTGATAGAAACCTATTATTGTTGTGTTTTTGGTAAGAGGCTGAAACCAAACCCAAGACCGGTAGTGAGACCGGCAGGAACTTGTTGTTCCAACTTCTCCTTTATCGCTTACTTCTACTTCCCCCAGTCTTCATCCCTCACTTCCTCTTTCTGGTGGAGAACCAGGTCCTGGTCCAGGTCCCTCTGGGGACCCGGGTAGGACCACCTGGACCTGGTTATTGGTGTTTCCATGGCCGTGTAACCCGGTTATTGCTGATATTCCAGTTTTAAAGTGTTATTGATGCTGGAAACAGTCACTGATTCATTCTGGGACGGACAAAGACCAGCCGTCACCTGGATTAACCTGACCACGATAACCACAGTAACCTGGTCAGGAACCACGGTCACCACGGTAACCCCAGGAACCACAGTAACCACGATAACCACGGTGACCTGCTTAGGAACCGTGGTAACCAGGGTTACCACGGTTACCACAACAACAAAGTACCTTCAGATTCTCCTGGAGTAAACCTGAATACCTGATGCTGCTGTAGAACCTGCTGAGTTACAGTCTAGTAATACTTCATGTTACTGATACTTTGTTACAGTCTAGTACTAATTCACGTTACTAGTACTAATAGATACTTTGTTCCTCTGTTATTGTTGTGTTCTGTCTTTAACCTTGTGGTTTTATTTGTTTTAACGAGCTGCTGCTTCCTGTCCAGGTCTAACCCTAACCCTGGATCTGTATGGGCTGGTACTGCTTAAAGAAAGGTTAAATAAAAAAAAGGAGAATACCCAGTAGTTCTGTTTACTACCCCAGATTACCCAGAATCCCCTGCTCCTCCAGTGGGCGGGGCCCGGGGAGCGGCCTATCAGCTGTAACAGCAGCAGCTGACGGTCAGAGATAAGAATGTTACCATGACGACAGAGTTCTGAGGAACTGGGGCCCTGGAGGGTTGTTGACCCGGAGGGTTAAACCGGGTCTGAGCCGGTACTGGTACTGGAGGGTTAAACCGGGTCTGAACTGGTACTGGAGGGTTAAACCGGGTCTGAACTGGTACTGGAGGGTTAAACCGGGTCTGAACTGGTACTGGAGGGTTAAACTGGGTCTGAACTGGTACTGGAGGGGTCAGACCGGGTCTGAGCTGGTCCCACTGTGAGGGGGGGGGTTAAACCGGGTCTGGTTCCTGGAACACTTTACTCCCAGTGTTGCAGTAACAGGAATATTGACGGTAACCTGAACCTGCAGGTAAACATAGTCACAGACCCATCGATCAGAACACGGTCCAAGGACCGGCGGACCAGGGACCTGCAGAACCAGCAACCTTCAGAACCCCCAACCCCCCCCCAACCGGGTCAACAACCCCTGAACATGTTTGTTCACATTCCTGCAGGGGGGGGGGTGGTGAACCACCAGCTGATGAGGGCCAGTACAAACTGGATGTTCTGCCCATTTCTGGTGTGTCGCCAGAAATAATAATAATAATAAGTGTATTGATCCGTTAGGAACTTGTAAAAGTGTAAAAGCATCAGCATCAGTGCGTGTAGTTAACACACTAAACTACAGTTTACACATGAGACTAAAACAAACCACACAATCAACGGAACGCAACAAACAAACAAACCAAACAAATAGGGCTGTGCGATTAGTCGATTCTAAATCTAAATCGGATTTATTAATCAAGACGATGTTAAAAAAAGGAAAATGGTAAAATGGATGTTCCTTTTCTGCAGCTGCATTACAGACGGAGCTCGTCTAGTCGTCTTTGTTTGGTCAAGAAAACTTTACTAAACTCAAGGAGGATTTACAGGATCTTTCAATTGCACTTCATTCCCAATAGGGACATTTGTTTGCTATTTTTCTTTAAAAATGAAGATAAAATATTTGAAACAATTTATTCCATTGTTTTTTGTAGTTTTACCAAAAAAATTGAAATCGCAAAAACAGATTTTCAGAGAAAAAAAATCTACTTAGCAGATGCAATAAGAGAGAACTAAGAGATAAAAACAATCCCCCATTAAGTGCATCATAAATACAATGGTTTTAAACATGTGTTTAAAAGCAGGTACAAAAATAAGTTATTTAAGAGTGTGATGGATCTAAAGCCTGATTTATTTCTGTTGGTTTTTACTTGATTTTTCTGTTTATTTACGTTTGTCTTCCTTCTGGTTCTGCATGTGTGTTTACTTTGCTGTTTTCTGTTTGTCCTGATGTTTTACTATCAACTATGAAGTAAACTAAGTTAAAAAGTGAAGGTACAATAATCTCAGGCTTCAGCTGCACCTTCTGGTTTATTCTTTACTTATTTTTTTATTATTTCCTTCCTACAAAAGGAAATTAAATGTATGTATCAATGGAAACTGATCGACCAAATAAACTACTTCATCATCTTCATCTAAACTACTTCATTTTCTTTTTTTTTGGGGGGGGGTTAATATTTTTTTCTCTCTTGTACATAGTCTTTTTATATTGCTCTTTTTTATTATTTAACCACGTATTTGTTATTTCTATTTTACATTTTTTGTATAAAGTGTGTGTGTTTTGGCTGCACGACTGAATTTCTCCTCTGGGGGATAAATAAAGTCTATTATTCTATTCTATCATTTATGGTTCTGCGTTAAATAGACGGCGTAGGTTACGCGGCGACGCGACCTACGGCGTAGGGTCTGCGTTGATGTAAAGCCTGATTTAAGGTTCTGCGTTAAAGCGACGCCGTAGGCTCTGCGTTGGTGTGACGCGGAACCATACATCAGCTTTAAAGGTTTTCTAGCTTCGCGGAGCTGCAGTTTTACTGTGTTTTCCTGTGTTTTAACCATAAACCACCTCTTTCCCCCCGAACTGCTGCTTGTCTTCACTAAAGCCTTTGTTTTGGTACCAGAGTGTCCCGCGGACAAACGTTGTTATTGTTCTAAACAGATGTTCACGGCTCGGTTTCGGCTCGGTCCCGGTTCCTACCTCATGCTGCGACTCGAAACCCTCGGGTTTTCCTCGTTTCTGCTCGGTTTTATGCTGTTTCCGTGCTTGTTTCCGTGCTTGTTTCCGTGCTACGGCTCGGTTCTGTTTGTTCCTACAGCTCGTCCTCCATTACCAGCTGCAGCCGAGCACGTCGTCGCCTCGCGGGAGCGCGTACGGGGGGCGGGGCTACCGCTGATGACGCGGCAACAACAACATGGCGGCCGGTGTCGCGCATGGATGTATTATGGTTGTCACTACCTGATAAACTTAATACTTATTATTCAGTTTTATATAAAGCGCTTTGCGTTGCATTTTTTATTTTTAATGAAGCACTAAACAAATAGTTTGATTTGATTCTACAGCAGCCATGTACATGCATGTTCATTTAACTGTTAAAATATCAAGAATCTTTATTAAATGTGTTTAATTAAATGTGTTTAATATCTGTGCAATATCTGTCTACCTCACACACATCCTACCTGCTTTTTTTCCCACTGTTTTTCCTTTCTTTCTCGTACTGCATTACTTTTTATTTTTCATTTCAATGTATATACTGTTTATATTTTTGTAATTATATATTTTCTATCCTCTCCTGCATGTGTGTGTTAATTTACTGCTGCTGCACAAAGTGAATTTCCCCATTGAGGGAGAAATAAAGGATAATCTAATCTTATCTTAATGTACTTTTATCACCTGACGTGAGTTATTTCGTTGTTGTTTTAAAAGATGTTTTTTGGGAGTTTTTACTTCAAATCGAGGAAAATAGTTCCTACAAAAATACATTTAGGGAACAAACAAACAAACAAACCCTGCTGAAAACGTGCCTCTAAAAATATTAAGTTAAATAACTCTGCAAAAAAATATTAGCCGATATGTCAAAGTATCTTTTATTTTAATCTCTTTCTGAAATGTCCATGCTATTTGCTTTAAAATGCCGTACTGTTATTTTGTTATTAACTTTACCTAGCTTAACCTTATTGTTTGTGTAAATGTTTCTTGTTCATGATTCCTCCCAAAATATGTTCTATTTTCTTATATTGTATTTCCTCCACTAGCAGTTTGTATAAATGTGTGTTCTTGGTTAGAAATTGTGTTCAATAAAAAAACAAAGTCTTTTAACCAAAAGATGATGTGTTTGTCCGTCTGTATCTTTTATTTCCACCACAATGTATATACTGTCTATATCTTGTAATGCTATATATCTTTTAATATTTTACTTGTTTCCCTCCCTGCACGTGTGTGTTTAGTTACTGTTATTGACACGTGAGTTTCACCACTGAGGGACAAATAAAGGACTTTCTTATCTTATCTTTCAGCAGATTTAACCTGAACCTGTTGAGCTCATGTTACTTTAAATGTACAGGACTTTCTCAGAAAACTAGAATATAGCTCTTTATTTTCTGTAATGCAATTAAAAAAAAACTAAAATGTCATACATTCTGGATTCATTACAAATCAACTGAAATATTACAAGCCTTTTATTATTTTAATATTGCTGATTATGGTTTACAGTTTAAGATTAAGATTCCCAGAATATTCTAATTTTTTTAGATAGGATATTTTAGTTTTCTTAAGCTGTAAGCCATGATCAGCAATATTAAAATAATAAAAGGCTTGTAATATTTCAGTTGATTTGTAATGAATCCAGAATGGATGATATTTTTTTTTTTTTTTTTTTAAATTGCATTAAAGAAAATCACAATATTCTAATTTTCTGAGACAGTCCTGTATTATAATGTCTGTAAAGTTTCTGCTGATTTTGATGTCAGACTTTGTTCATGATCAAAGTTCTGACTGGGTTTAAAATCTTAAAATAAAGGTTTGTTAAAGAAAAACGCCTGGGCGCACACATGCACAAATAACTTCATTAACTAATAACATGTCAAAAGAATCTTTATTAAATGTGTTTTAATGCACTTTTATCACCCGATCGTTGAGTTATTTCATTAAGATGTTTTTAAGGGAGTTTTTACTTCAATCGAGGAAAATAGTTCCTACAAAAACACATTTAAATCAACTTTCCACTTCCTGTTGGGCCGGAGTTTCACGGAAATAAATGTTATTTTAATTGTTTAAACTTTTCCCAGCAGTGTTTGTGTCTGAACCAGGTCCGTGTGTGTGTGTGTGTGTGTGTGTGTGTGGTGCACGTGTCGGTCCAGCTGATCCGTCACTCATTAACACACAGGTGTCAAACTGATGCTGCGTTCCATTTACCTCGGAAGTCGGAACTCGGAATCAGGAATGACGTCACAGCCGAGTTATCAGCGTTCCAGTTACAAAGTAGGTAAACAAGTTTGTAGTTCGCATATACCACATGAAAAATGTAAATGACACTATAGCAGCATATATATGCCAAACAATACTTGTATACCACTGATTTAGTGTGACCAAAACTAGAATGAAGTGCTACGATTTTTTACAGAGTTCTCTTCTACTGTTTACAACCGGGGCAGCCATCTTGGAATGTGAACTCGGGGTTGGTGAAGACTCTCCCACTTTCCCAGTGGGAAATCCCACTTCGAGGGGCGTTCCAGTTGAAAATTCCGACTGGGAACTGGTAAATCCCCTCTTCCGAGGACAAATGGAACGCGGCAGAAATCCCAGAAGGGCCGGTGTTCTGACATTTTTTGCTGCTTTGCCAAAAAATGCTCCCTAATGGTTTTTTTTACCTTTGTAGAGCTACAATTTTACTGTGTTTTACTCCCTAACCCACGTCCTTGTCTCTTGCCAGGCCGTCATTGTAAATAAGAATGTTCTTAATGACCTGCCTGGTTAAATAAAGGCGAATGACTGAATGAATATCAAATAAAGCGGGTTTTTTTTCTCTCTTTATCGTATAATTTTCACAAAGTGTAATGTAATTAATGTCATGGGTAGTTAATTTTGAAGGATCAAATATTCAACATCCCATATTATCAATTTAGCGTGGCAATCAAACTTTGAAAATCGACTGTGCGCATGCGCAGAACCACAAAGTAGCATTTTCTGGCAGGGAGCAGAAATGGTCAGAACACCGGTGTCCTGCATGTTTTAGATGTTTCCCTGCTTTAACACCTGATTCTAATTAATCATCGTGTCATCTTGTATCATGGTGCAGGGAAACGTCTAAAACCTGCAGAACACCGGTCCCCAGGACCCGGACTGGAGACCCCTGGATCACTGGAGTCCGACACCCTGCACGTGCACGTCCCGTTCCTGGTCCAAACATCTGGCCCGGTTCTGAGTTCTGGTTCTGAGTTCTGGTTCTGAGTCCCGGTTAGAACATCTGACCGGTTCCACCAGGTTTTTACGTATTAAGCCGGTTCCGGCACCGACCCGCATAAGAACTCACCCGCAAAAAAAATACATAAATAAAAATATTAAAAAAACTCACCGCGGTCGTTTGATGTGGAGCCCCGCTGACGTCATCATGGTCCGGCCGGGTCACGGTTCGAGTCCAGTAGATTCAGGGTTAATGGGAGACTCCTGGGTCTCCGCGGTTCAGGGTTCGGGACTGGGTCCAGTAGATTAAAAGTTAGAGTTCCAGCCGGTACGGAGCTGGTTCCGAGAGAAAGTGTCGCCGAATCTCGTCGCGGATCAATGTCATAACGGGGGGAGATCTCGCGAGATCTGAGCCACATATCAGGATAAGTGATAACGGCGGGATGAGATCTCGCGAGATCTGAACCACATATTGGATAAGTGATAACGGTGGGAGGAGATCTCGCGATATCTGAGCCTCCTCTCGGTGCAGGCAGTGCTCCCCCTGCTGGTCAGAACATGGATGTATTAAATAACCTGCTGGTCAGAGCGGGACGTGCTCGTCACGACCAAAACAACAATAAAAGCAGAACTAGATTTGCTTAGTTTTCCCTTTATTTCCTGTTTTTACTGTTTTTCCACCCAGAATCTGCTGAATATTGTTTCTAAACGGATGTTTTGTGACAAAACACTGACTCCCCATTCTGCACAGCTGTATAATATAGAATATATTTGCACTGGACTTTTTACCTTTTAACCTTTTTACCTTTTTATCTTTTAACCACCTCCTCACACGACTAGATTCCTCCACTCTTGTAAATATTGTATTATCTTCAATCACCCAAGTATATACTGTAAATCTGTGTAAATCATATAATCACATCTCATCTGTTTATAATATTTATTATCATTCATTCATGTCTGACCTGCAGTTTATAACAGCGGTTATTTAATAATCTGCACTGTGTACACACATATATATATATATATATATTTATTTATATATGTGTTTATTTCCCTGCACAAGCACTTCTGCTCAGATACTAACGTCATTCCGTTGTCCTGGACTTTAACACGTGCAATGATAATAAAACTGAATCTAATCTAATCTAATCTAAAAAAACGTGCTGCTTTTATGTTGTTTATAGTCATTAATGAATCTAATCCCACTTTTTAAATTGAACACTAGAACAATAAACTATACAATAATACAGGACTGTCTCAGAAAACTAGAATATTGTGATAAAGTTCTTTATTTTCTGCAATAAAAAAAAAAATGTCATCCATTCTGGATTCATTACAAATCAACTGAAATATTTCAAGCCTTTTATTATTTTAATATTGCTGATTATGGCTTACAGTTTAAGATTAAGATTCCCAGAATATTCTGCATCCAGACTCATGTTTGTTCTGACCCGTTTACAACAATCTGTTTCATTAAATCTACTGAATCTGGATCATCAAGTTTTATTCTTGGTAACTAAATCAAATCAAATGGTAAATAAATCAAATTATATTCTTTTTAGAAACAAAAACACATTTTTTCCTGAGCAGGATTTAAAGCTCCAAATGAATAATATTGAAATCCAACAGGTTCCATGTGTAAAATGTCTTGGTGTTCTAGTGGATGAAAGATTAACCTGGGAAAACATATTTATGTATGCAAAACAATGATGAAATCCTACGGTATTATTAGAAGAGTTTCTTTCTTAGTTAATCAGTCCTGTCTCATGATATTATATTATAGTTTAATTTATCCATACTTCACGTATTGCAACATTGTTTGGGGCTTCTTATTCTTCGTACCTTAACCAATTATTTTTAATTCAGAAAAGATTCTTGAGAATGATTTCATTTTCTTCTCATCAAGCACCTTCTGCACCTTATTTAGCTCATTTAAATTATTATCAATGTTTTCTATTTACAAGTTTCAAACATGCCTGTTTATGTTTAAGTTCATTCATTTCAAACAAGACATTCCAGGAACTTTTCATCATTTTTTCTGTTTTCATCAGATATTCATTCTTATTCAGTTAGAGGTGGAACAACTTTCATTTACCTCTTTGTCTTTTACCTGCAGTCACAAATCCTTTATCACATTCCATGGCCCTCAACTCTGGAACTCTTTAGATAGATGTATTTATATATCTTTAGATATATAATAATAATAATAATAATAATAATAATAATAATAATAATAATAATAATAATAATAATAATAATAATAATAATAATAATAATAATAATAATAACAATAATAATAATAATAATAATAATAATAATAATAATAATTATAATAATAATTATAATAATAAAAATAATAATTATAATAATAATAAAAAAAAAAAATAATAATAATAATAATAATAGTAATAATAATAATAATAATAATAATAATAATAATAATAATAATAGTAATAATAATAATAATAATAATAATAATAATAATAATAATAATAATAATAATAGATCTCTTAAGTTTCATCATCCTTAAAAATGTTTAGGACCAGCTTGGTGGGGAATCTTTTATATAGACAAAATTAACAGGCTTTTCTTACTGAAATGAAATTGCCATTTCATGGATATTTTTGTTTGTGTGTTTATTGTGTTTTTCTTTGTTTCTTTTACCTTTTCTTTTTCCTTTCTATTCTTTTTCTATTGATTGATTTGTTTTGGTGATTTTGTATTGAGGGGAGGATTTTTTATATTTCTTTTCCTCTCCTGCACAAATTATTTGTCCTTGTATGATAAAAAAATGACTGTTATCATTGTGCAAATAAATAAATACAAATAAAGTAACTTAGTTTCAGTCCCGTTGATCACCTGGTTGGAAAGAACCTGTTAAAAATCACCTGAGGGGTTTTATATGTGTGTATTTGTCAGGCACCTGGACCTGGTTCTGCACCAGAAACAGGAAGCAGAAGTGGAAGTGGAAGTGGAAGTGGAAGTGGAAGTGAGCGATAAAAGAGAAGAAAAAACAAAGCAGGGGATTTATTACAATCACATTCTCAGAGAAGTGAAGAAAGTTTGAATGCAGCGGTTTATTCGTTATTTTTAAGGGTTTTCCAAACAATACAAACTATTTCTCCAACACTTTCTCAGCTGGAACAGATTTAGTGAAACGACATTTATGAATGTAAAATAATATTATTTATTAAGTATTCAACGTTTTCATTCCTTATTGAGATAACTGATCTCTGTCCAGGAAAAGCATTTATTAGACGGAAACTTACACGTAAAGCCTTACTAACAGAAAACAAGGATTTACTCAAATAAAATCCCTCCTCTGAATATTCTCTAAATACATTTCTGTGAAGGAAACATTTCAGTTTCTTTAACTTTAGGAGGGATGATGGGAAATGTAGTTCTTATTGGTCAGATTTCCAGTTGAAGTTTTTTATAACATATCCTTGTAGAAGATATAACTCATTAAGCCTTTTTTAACTCCACATTTAACTCTGATAATCATTTCATGTGATTTAGGGTTGAGGTTGAAGTTATTCCTGATTAAATTGGAATATTATCAGCCACATTTCTCGTGGGTGCAGGATATTTTATACGTGTTACTAAATTCTTGAACTTTGAAAGATTCATCTTTTATCAGATAAACTGTGGATTTAAAAAAAAACTAACAAAAACTGCATTTTCTTCTCTCGTAGTCCGGAGACTTTTATCCTGCACAAGTGGAAATCTGACAAACCCCCAACATTCACGGACGGGTCAAAGATGTGAAATCTTTTATACCTTTAGAAAAGCTCAGATAAAACAGATTCAGAAATGTATAAAGTCTTGTTTCCCTTTAGATTCATCCTTACGCTGTCTGTCCTGATGCAGCTGAGCATTTATTTATGTCATGTTTACAGAGTTGATGTGTGGAAACTATTAACTATTAACTGATGTTTGGACTAATGTGTAACCCCTAACCGTCCATGTGTTATTCATCTATTTATTTATTTTATCATCATTATTATTATTTTATTTATGTATTTATTTTATTTTATCTTTTTTCCTTGCTTACATATTCTGTTTTATTGCTATTATCTTCTCTGTATGTGGGAACTGAGCAGGGGGGAAATATGTGGGGATGTTTGTATCAAGAAATATAGAAAAATCTTATAAATAAAGTTATTTAAAAAAAAGAAAAGTTGATGACAAAAAAATATAATTAATATGTTTATTGATATAATAATTGTAAAAAAGAAATGTAAATGTATTGATTAATTGTATTTATATTTTTTAGGGCCAAACTAAGACAAAAAAATGGAAATTACGAGAATAAAGTCGTAATATTAAATATATTATAAATATATAAATATAACTTCACAAGATGCTCAAAATAAATAAATATAAATAAATATAAAAAAAGATATAAAGGAATAAATAAATATTGAAAAATCTTATAAATAAAGGTATAAAAAAAACAAAGAAAAAACTCCACTTCCCGGCATGCCCTGCGCGAGCGTCCACGCTGGCTGTGTGACGTCAGCCTGTGGGCGGGGCGTGTGTGTGACTGATCCACGGCTGTGTTTAGTCCAGTCCGGTTCGGTTCTAGGTTCTCCAGAAACCCCCGGAACCCCCGGGAACCCGCGGAGCCGCTGCCGGGAAACAT
>NC_084603.1:682664-697664 GCF_033807715.1 Cololabis saira
CTCTCCTCTCCTCTCCTCTCCTCTCCTCTCCTCTCCTCTCCTCTCCTGCTACGTAACATACGGCGTAGGCTCTGCGTTGGTGTAACGCGGAACCAGAACCGCGGGCTGGGAGGCGTCCTCGTGGGCCGGGAATTTTTATTAAATAAATGGATCGAGCGTTGAAGACGGCGGTAAAGTTAGCAGACTCTTTTATTATTACATCCATTTATTTAATAATGGATGTAAAACAGAAGCAGCAGGGGTCCGTGGAGGAAACAACCTGTGTAGCACAGCGTAGTCCTCCATCTTTGTTGTGGTGACTGAATTTGGCGCTAGTTGTACCGGGAGATGGTGACGTACACAATAACGTGATGACGTGGCTCTCTGGCCAGCTGCAGGCTAGCACCAGCTGGTGGAAAAGCAAGCGGTTCTCAACCGGTTCTTACTAGAACCAACCGCGAACCGGCTCTAGCAGCAGCACTGGAACCAGCTTGGTGGAAAAGGGGTACCACTACTCCTACTTTTCAGCAACACCCCTAAATTTAGCTGCTATGTCACTGCGTAGTTACGTTTGCACAAACGTCACACCATATCAGGAAGCCCAGAGATAAAAGCTGTTTTAATTTCAGCTGTAGCGCTGTTAATATGCCACTTAATTAAGTTTTAATATTTTTTCAGGCGTAAAAGTAACTGTTAAGATCCCCAACCTGGGCTCAGTTTATCCAAATAACGCCTGGTAGGAAATTTGATCTGATGTTTACGGGGATGAGAAGAGCCGCCGGCCCCGGGGAGCAGCAGCAGCTGTTACCATGGTAACAGCAGCAGCTCACGGCCGGGTCAACCCAGCGCCGTCGTCCCGGGGGAGAAACCTGCATCTCTGTGGAGAATTACCGCTGGCTGAAATAAATCATTTAGGAAGATAAATGTTGGTTTAATAGATGAAATCTAACAGTTGTAGCTACGCCTGTTAAGAAATTTGCTCAGAAAATTTAGAGATTTCTGACTGCCGGCTCCAGAGCTGATTTATGGTTCCACGTTAAATCGGTGTAGGGTACGGCGCGCGCCGCCGCATAACCTACGCCGTAGACTCTGCGTTGTAACGCAGAACCATAAATCAGCCTTTATTCTGGCGTGATCTTTGCAACAACGGGCAAGCGAGTGATTATGTACATTCACTGAGTGAATATTATGAAAGTAAAAAATATTTCTCGCTAGAAATGTAATCAAAATGCATTTTTATGCAGAAACTAACTCAAAATTCACTAAAAAATAAGAAATGTCCGCCATGTTTGTTTTTTTTGATTCAGTCCGCAAATGACGACGAAAAGCATTCTGGGAATTTTTTTTTTTTTTTTGTATGATTTATTTATGAAACTTTGAGCATACAAATATACAATACACCACCTACACAGAGAGAAACTGAGATGAATACCGTGGAACAGGGTACCAAAAAAGAGGCAGTTTTATCCCCAATTCCCACCCCCACCCTCCCGTACAAGTAAAAACGAAATTAACACAAGTACGTGCATAAATGCAAAAAAATAAATTAATTAATAAAAACGTGCGTGCGTGCGTGCGTGGGGGGCAGCAAGACTAGGTTGTCTATGTCAGGGTCGATCTCTAATTGGAGAGATCTGACATGATCTAGGAAGGGTCGCCATATTTTATGGAACTTCCGTTCGGAGAAACGAAGAGAGTATTTAATATTTTCCAGTCTCATAAAATGCAGGGCGTCTTTAATCCATTGAGAATGAGAGGGAGGGTAGGGGCGTTTCCACCGCATCAGAATGGCACGTCTTGCTAACAATGTGAGAAAGGCAACAAGCTCAGCAAAGTGGGACGGCAGTGAAAGGCCAGTGGGTAGGACACCCAACAGGGTTAGGGTCATCCGCAAATAGGGACAGCTTATGTTCTATGCCCCCTCTTGAGATGCCAACCATCTGACTGGACCTGAGGGCTACCGCCAAAGGTTCAATGGCAATTGCAAAAAGTAGTGGATAGAGTGGGCAGCCCTGACGGGTACCACGACTGAGGGAGAAATAGTCAGAATAGTCATTGTTTGTGCGAACACAAGCAAGGGGGGACGTGTACAAAAGTTTGATCCAAGAAATAAATGTATCGCCAAAGCCAAAACGTTTCAGAGTGTAAAACAGGTACGGCCACTCCACCCGGTCAAACGCCTTTTCGGCATTCATAGAAATGACCAGCTCAGGGTCATCAGAGGTTGTCGATGAATACAGAATATCAAACAGACGTCGGACATTGTGAAAGGATTGTCTGTTCTTTACGAATCCTGTTTGGTCTGTAGCGATGATAGTTGGCAGGACCCTCTCCAGGCGCCTAGCCAGCATTTTAGCCAGTATTTTAACGTCTGCACACAGCAAAGAGATCTGGGAAATTTTTTTGTCCCTAGATCAGCTAGTGAGGATCAGAAATCCCTCGATCCGTAGGGACAGATTCAGACACTACACTAGTTTTCTCCACTCCCCCTAGGTGTAAAGAGGAATTGGGAACCAGTACCCTCACGGGAACAAGCAACATTTAGGGCTGAAAACGAGGGGTAGGGGGAGATTGGGACAGGGCCTAAATAAACAATACGATTATACTTAATGAGCATCTTGTTCTTCCATATTTTGTAATGATTATTATTTTATGTATTTATTGTTCAGGGCGGCTCGGCCGTCATCGACATGGAGAACATGGACGACACGTCGGGCTCCAGCTTCGAGGACGTGGGGGAGATGCACCAACGCCTGACGGAGGAGGAGGAGGTGGAGGAGGCTACCGCTAACGACGAGGCTAACGACGAGGCTAACGACGGGGACTTCCTGGGCATGAAGGGCCTCAAGGGCCAGCTGGGGAGACAGGTGGCCGACGAGGTGAGACGGTGGTTCTGCAGAACTGCAGCAGTAAAACCTCATTGGAGCTCCACTCTTTAGTAGGGATTTCATATGGATCTAAACCCTTAATAATCGTTATTTTCTCCATATTCCGCTTCCTTGTTTAAGGTTCCCGCTAAATTCCACTTCCTTTCCAGCAGTTTAACATCTTTTTTTGCGTTCCGTCTGTTCACTTGGTGCTACCACACTGCTGTTTGTTTACACTCACGAGGCTGCCAACATGGCCGCCGCGTCCCAGAATGCACCTGGGCGACCAAGCCCCATACGTGTTTGTATACAGGGAACAGTTTTAGGATCGGGGGGCGTTTCATTCCGACTCATCACCTAAAAACATTGAAATGAACTGAATTGGAGCTGGTTCAAAGTGAAGATGGTGAACCGTGTGAACTGAACTGTGACCTTTGACCCCCAGGTGTGGCAGGCTGGGAAGCGTCAGGCCTCCCGGGCCTTCAGCCTCTACGCCAACATCGACATCCTGCGTCCGTACTTCGACGTGGAGCCGCTGCAGGTGCGCAGCAGGTAGGCCCCGCCCCTCCTTCCTGTTTCCTGTTTCCTGTTTCCCGTTTCCTGTTTCCTGCTAACGTCTGTTTCCTGTTTCCTGCTAACGTCTCCCCCCCCCAGGTTGGTGGAGTCCCTGGTTCCGATCCGGCTCATCACCTTCCCCCAGGTAGGTCCTCGGGTCGGTCATGTGACCGTCAGGTGGGTGGGCGGGGCCTCACCTGCCAGGTGGGCGGGGCCAGGACTCACCTCAGGGAGTTTGAATTTCAATGTTGTGTTTTCAAATTAGGGCTGGGTGATATGGACCAAAAGTCATATCTGGATATTTTCTAGCTGAATGTTGATACTCGATATATATCCATATTTTTTCTGTGACGTAATTGGGGTTTCCCCCAAAGCATTATAGCATAGCATGTCTGTTAGCATGTCTGTTAGCATCTCTGTTAGCATCTCTGTTAGCATCTCTGTTAGCATCTCTGTTCGCATCTCTGTTCGCATCTCTGTTAGCATCTCTGTTAGCATCTCTGTTCGCATCTCTGTTAGCATCTCTGTTAGCATCTCTGTTAGCATCTCTGTTAGCATCTCTGTTCGCATCTCTGTTAGCATCTCTGTTAGCATCTCTGTTAGCATCTCTGTTAGCATCTCTGTTAGCATCTCTGTTCGCATCTCTGTTAGCATCTCTGTTAGCATCTCTGTTAGCATCTCTGTTAGCTTCATTTCTTAAAAAAACAGTCAGTTTTAATACAAAGCCTCGTGCCAAATGTCACACAGGTTCCTTTATTAACAGAGGTCTGCACAATATCAACATGTATAAAACAAATGAAATAAAAATAAACTGCCTGCATATATAGAATAAAAATGCTTCTTGAATAAAATAAAACAAATATCCCTTTCCTGCATAACAATTAAATTAAAATACACTGTAATTAATACAATGTAGACAGTAACAGGCAGACTTTTCCACTGAGGTTGACAGTTGTGCAAATAACAAAACATTTGTGACAATCTCAAATAAAACATTCAAGTCAATTTGTCACAAAATAAGCTATATAAAAATTAAAAAAAATTAAAAATGTGAAAAAAAAATAATAATTTTAAATCGATATAAACGATATTGTCTCGTACCATATCGCGTTTGAAAATATATCGATATATATTAAAATCTCAATATATCGCCCAGCCCTATTTCAACGTCTGAAAAGTGCTTGAATTTTAGTTTAAGTGCTTGAAATTCTAACTCTGTGTCTTTCACCAAATTGGGATCAGACTGAATAATAATAATAATAATAATAATAATAATAATAATAATAATAATAATAATGATGATGATGATGATGATGATGATGATGATAATCAAGGAATCCAAGGTCGCTTTACAGGAAAAGAAGAAACAAAACAAAAACACAACCGTATAGTTTAGTTATTACAAAGAGAAATAAAACCAGTACGATGAAACATAACTAGATGCTTACAGCACGATACAATGTACATAATTAGATAAAAAGCAGGAATAAATAATTGAGTATAAATATTCCTGTAGATATTTTACCCCAGTGATTAAGGCCCCGTTTACATGGAGCAAAAACGGTGGTGTTTTCCTGCGTTTTGTTCTTTCATTTACAGGAAAACGAAGCTCAAATTCACCAAAAACCATCATTTCTGAAAACTACGTCCAAAGTGTAGATTTTTAAAACCTCCGTCTTCACGTTTGCTTGTAAACGGAGAGAAACGGACATTTATTCTTCAGAACGTCACATTATGAGACAGAAACGTCACCAGCGTCATGAGTGACACCTGTGGTTACAATTAGTTTGTAACCGTCAATATTTTCTTGTATTTTACCTGTTTTATATTCTAAAGTCACACTTAAAAGTAACTCCACTTCTCTGTCACTCCAAACCAAAGACTCTGGTTCATCTTGGAAGTAACTGGAAGTTACTCGTGTCATTTGTTGATGTTTTTTTCCAGGACTCTGATTGGCTAGCATGACTTTATCTTCTTGTTACACTGCCCCCTGTAGGTTTGGCTGCTCATAGCACCTTAACAGATATTTATGCAGGTACGTGTAAACGAAGAGATTTTGTAAACGATGGAATTTTTCAAAACGTAGAGGGGGAAATATCCCTTTTCGTAAATACCCGGCTATGTGGAAACGGGGCTTAAGGTGCTGGAAGATTTTGAAAATGACCCTTGAAAGTGCTTGAATTTGACCTTGAAAAATGTGTAGGAACCCTGAACCTGGGTTAGGGTGGGTGGGGCCTCACCTGCCATGTGTGGGTTAGGGTGGGTGGGCGGGGCCAGCTCCCACCTCCCCAGGTGGGCGGGGCCTCCTCTCACCTCTCAGGTGTCTCCTCCCTGCAGAAGATCGCCGGGGAGCTGTATGGGCCGCTCATGCTGGTCTTCACGCTGGTGGCCATCCTGCTGCACGGCATGAAGACGTCCGGCACCGTCATCGTGAGTACTGAGCACGCTCAGACCGGCCGGTGACCCGGGGGCGGGGCTAACCGTGTGTGTGTGGGTGGGGCTAACCGTGTGTGTGTGTGGGCGGGGCTAACCATGTGTGTGTGGGCGGGGCTAACATGTCCATGTGTGTGTGGGGGCCACGGCTTTGTGGCGATCGAAACCCGGAGACTGATGGGGGGGCTGATAAGAGGGGGGGCCGAGGAAGGCGTTGAGTTGAGGGAGGTGGTTATCAGTAAGTGTGTGTAGCGGTAAGTCCGTGAACTTCTCTCAGAGCTGCTCCTCAGCCAATGTCCTTGATGTTATCAGACGGCTCGGTCAGTTCTGAAACAGGTCCACAGATGTTCCTGAGAGGGGAGGGCTAGTGGGGGCAGAGTCCCTTGTTTACATTCCACCAGGGAGATTGTGACCAGAGCGATCGGCCAAACCGCCCTGTCAAGGTCAGATTATAGAATCAACAATTATATTGAAAACAGACTCAGTAATTTTCTGTCTGCCTTCAGTCTCTGGTTCATCAATGGCGACTCCAATCAGACGATTTGTGATCACTTCCCGCCAAGCTGAGCTTCCAACTTCTCCAAGGTCTTATCCATCTTACCAATGAGCTCAAAGACGCCGCCAGCCTGAGATTCTGTTCAAGAATCACATCCAGTTTACGGCTTTGCTCCCCCAGCGTTAAAGTCTGAGTGTTGATAGCCTTGCTTGATCCTTCAGCCATGTCCGGCAGCTCTGAAAGAGCCAGAACAGCTGTCGACGACTTACGCGATTGTCGGTAGACCAGGAATCCCCCCACTCCAATTAGGAGAAATCCTGCTATCATAAATCCAATTATGAAGCATCTTCAACGTCCTCGACAGGACAAGCATGTGTGTGGGCGGGGCTAACCTGTCTGTGTGTGTGTATTAATGTGTGTGTGTTAATGTGTATTAATGTGTTTATATATTTATACATTTATATGTGTGTGTATCTTTAGCGTGAGGGAACCCTGATGGGAACGGCCATCGGCACCTGCTTCGGTTACTGGTTGGGAGTTTCCTCCTTCATCTACTTCCTGGCCTACCTGCTCAACTCCCAGATCACCTTCCTGCAGACGCTGTCCCTGCTGGTGAGACCTGGGGGCCCTGGGGGGGGGTCCCCGGGGGGGGGGCTGAACTCCCGGATTGAGTGTATTTTTTAATTATTTATTTTTGAATTAGTGTATACATTTAAAAAAAAAATTAAGTTTATTTTTTATTATTTCTTTTAATTTCATTTTTTTATTTTATTTATTTATTCATTTTTCTTATGTTTATATTTTTTGTATTTATTTTGTCATTTTATTTATTTTTTGTTATTTTTCTTTGAATGAGTGTATACATTTTCTTTTTATTTATTTATTTATTTATTTATTTATTTATTTATTTATTTATTTATTTATTTATTTATTTATTTATTTATTTATTTATTCATTTATTTTTATGTATTTAATTATTTATTTTTGAATGAGTGTATACATTTTTTTTCTTTTTTCTATCTCTTGTTTATTATTTCTTTTAATTCCATTTTATTATTTTATTTGACCCCCGTGACCCCCATGTTCTGACCTCTGTCTCTGTTTCCAGGGTTTTATATCATATCTGACCCCCGTGTGTCTCTGTTTCCAGGGTTACGGCCTCTTCAGCCACTGCCTGGTCCTGTTCGTCACCTACAACATCCACTTCCACTTCCTGTTCTACTTCCTGTGGCTGCTGCTGGGAGGACTGTCCACGCTGAGAATGGTAGGTTACCCAGCAGCCCCGGGGGGGCCCGGGGCCCCGACCCACCCCCCAACTGTCCCCCCCCCCCCCCTCTAACTGTGGTGTTCCTCCTGTCCTCCATGTGTAACTGTGGTGTTCCTCCTGTCCTCCATGTCCTCTAACTGTGGTGTTCCTCCTGTCCTCCATGTGTAACTGTGGTGTTCCTCCTGTCCTCCATGTGTAACTGTGGTGTTCCTCCTGTCCTCCATGTCCTCTAACTGTGGTGTTCCTCCTGTCCTCCATGTGTAACTGTGGTGTTCCTCCTGTCCTCCATGTCTAACTGTGGTGTTCCTCCTGTCCTCCATGTCCTCTAACTGTGGTGTTCCTCCTGTCCTCCATGTCTAACTGTGGTGTTCCTCCTGTCCTCCATGTGTAACTGTGGTGTTCCTCCTGTCCTCCATGTGTAACTGTGGTGTTCCTCCTGTCCTCCATGTGTAACTGTGGTGTTCCTCCTGTCCTCCATGTGTAACTGTGGTGTTCCTCCTGTCCTCCATGTGTAACTGTGGTGTTCCTCCTGTCCTCCATGTGTAACTGTGGTGTTCCTCCTGTCCTCCATGTCCTCTAACTGTGGTGTTCCTCCTGTCCTCCATGTCTAACTGTGGTGTTCCTCCTGTCCTCCATGTGTAACTGTGGTGTTCCTCCTGTCCTCCATGTCTAACTGTGGTGTTCCTCCTGTCCTCCATGTCCTCTAACTGTGGTGTTCCTCCTGTCCTCCATGTGTAACTGTGGTGTTCCTCCTGTCCTCCATGTCTAACTGTGGTGTTCCTCCTGTCCTCCATGTCTAACTGTGGTGTTCCTCCTGTCCTCCATGTGTAACTGTGGTGTTCCTCCTGTCCTCCATGTCCTCTAACTGTGGTGTTCCTCCTGTCCTCCATGTCTAACTGTGGTGTTCCTCCTGTCCTCCATGTGTAACTGTGGTGTTCCTCCTGTCCTCCATGTGTAACTGTGGTGTTCCTCCTGTCCTCCATGTGTAACTGTGGTGTTCCTCCTGTCCTCCATGTGTAACTGTGGTGTTCCTCCTGTCCTCCATGTGTAACTGTGGTGTTCCTCCTGTCCTCCATGTGTAACTGTGGTGTTCCTCCTGTCCTCCATGTCCTCTAACTGTGGTGTTCCTCCTGTCCTCCATGTGTAACTGTGGTGTTCCTCCTGTCCTCCATGTGTAACTGTGGTGTTCCTCCTGTCCTCCATGTCTAACTGTGGTGTTCCTCCTGTCCTCCATGTCCTCTAACTGTGGTGTTCCTCCTGTCCTCCATGTCTAACTGTGGTGTTCCTCCTGTCCTCCATGTGTAACTGTGGTGTTCCTCCTGTCCTCCATGTGTAACTGTGGTGTTCCTCCTGTCCTCCATGTGTAACTGTGGTGTTCCTCCTGTCCTCCATGTGTAACTGTGGTGTTCCTCCTGTCCTCCATGTGTAACTGTGGTGTTCCTCCTGTCCTCCATGTGTAACTGTGGTGTTCCTCCTGTCCTCCATGTCCTCTAACTGTGGTGTTCCTCCTGTCCTCCATGTGTAACTGTGGTGTTCCTCCTGTCCTCCATGTGTAACTGTGGTGTTCCTCCTGTCCTCCATGTGTAACTGTGGTGTTCCTCCTGTCCTCCATGTGTAACTGTGGTGTTCCTCCTGTCCTCCATGTGTAACTGTGGTGTTCCTCCTGTCCTCCATGTCTAACTGTGGTGTTCCTCCTGTCCTCCATGTCTAACTGTGGTGTTCCTCCTGTCCTCCATGTGTAACTGTGGTGTTCCTCCTGTCCTCCATGTGTAACTGTGGTGTTCCTCCTGTCCTCCATGTGTAACTGTGGTGTTCCTCCTGTCCTCCATGTGTAACTGTGGTGTTCCTCCTGTCCTCCATGTCTAACTGTGGTGTTCCTCCTGTCCTCCATGTGTAACTGTGGTGTTCCTCCTGTCCTCCATGTGTAACTGTGGTGTTCCTCCTGTCCTCCATGTGTAACTGTGGTGTTCCTCCTGTCCTCCATGTGTAACTGTGGTGTTCCTCCTGTCCTCCATGTCCTCTAACTGTGGTGTTCCTCCTGTCCTCCATGTCTAACTGTGGTGTTCCTCCTGTCCTCCATGTGTAACTGTGGTGTTCCTCCTGTCCTCCATGTGTAACTGTGGTGTTCCTCCTGTCCTCCATGTGTAACTGTGGTGTTCCTCCTGTCCTCCATGTGTAACTGTGGTGTTCCTCCTGTCCTCCATGTGTAACTGTGGTGTTCCTCCTGTCCTCCATGTGTAACTGTGGTGTTCCTCCTGTCCTCCATGTGTAACTGTGGTGTTCCTCCTGTCCTCCATGTCTAACTGTGGTGTTCCTCCTGTCCTCCATGTGTAACTGTGGTGTTCCTCCTGTCCTCCATGTGTAACTGTGGTGTTCCTCCTGTCCTCCATGTGTAACTGTGGTGTTCCTCCTGTCCTCCATGTGTAACTGTGGTGTTCCTCCTGTCCTCCATGTGTAACTGTGGTGTTCCTCCTGTCCTCCATGTCCTCTAACTGTGGTGTTCCTCCTGTCCTCCATGTCTAACTGTGGTGTTCCTCCTGTCCTCCATGTGTAACTGTGGTGTTCCTCCTGTCCTCCATGTGTAACTGTGGTGTTCCTCCTGTCCTCCATGTGTAACTGTGGTGTTCCTCCTGTCCTCCATGTGTAACTGTGGTGTTCCTCCTGTCCTCCATGTGTAACTGTGGTGTTCCTCCTGTCCTCCATGTGTAACTGTGGTGTTCCTCCTGTCCTCCATGTGTAACTGTGGTGTTCCTCCTGTCCTCCATGTCTAACTGTGGTGTTCCTCCTGTCCTCCATGTCCTCTAACTGTGGTGTTCCTCCTGTCCTCCATGTCTAACTGTGGTGTTCCTCCTGTCCTCCATGTGTAACTGTGGTGTTCCTCCTGTCCTCCATGTCTAACTGTGGTGTTCCTCCTGTCCTCCATGTCCTCTAACTGTGGTGTTCCTCCTGTCCTCCATGTCTAACTGTGGTGTTCCTCCTGTCCTCCATGTCTAACTGTGGTGTTCCTCCTGTCCTCCATGTGTAACTGTGGTGTTCCTCCTGTCCTCCATGTCCTCTAACTGTGGTGTTCCTCCTGTCCTCCATGTGTAACTGTGGTGTTCCTCCTGTCCTCCATGTCCTCTAACTGTGGTGTTCCTCCTGTCCTCCATGTCTAACTGTGGTGTTCCTCCTGTCCTCCATGTCTAACTGTGGTGTTCCTCCTGTCCTCCATGTGTAACTGTGGTGTTCCTCCTGTCCTCCATGTGTAACTGTGGTGTTCCTCCTGTCCTCCATGTGTAACTGTGGTGTTCCTCCTGTCCTCCATGTCTAACTGTGGTGTTCCTCCTGTCCTCCATGTCCTCTAACTGTGGTGTTCCTCCTGTCCTCCATGTCTAACTGTGGTGTTCCTCCTGTCCTCCATGTGTAACTGTGGTGTTCCTCCTGTCCTCCATGTGTAACTGTGGTGTTCCTCCTGTCCTCCATGTGTAACTGTGGTGTTCCTCCTGTCCTCCATGTGTAACTGTGGTGTTCCTCCTGTCCTCCATGTCCTCTAACTGTGGTGTTCCTCCTGTCCTCCATGTCTAACTGTGGTGTTCCTCCTGTCCTCCATGTGTAACTGTGGTGTTCCTCCTGTCCTCCATGTCTAACTGTGGTGTTCCTCCTGTCCTCCATGTCTAACTGTGGTGTTCCTCCTGTCCTCCATGTGTAACTGTGGTGTTCCTCCTGTCCTCCATGTGTAACTGTGGTGTTCCTCCTGTCCTCCATGTCCTCTAACTGTGGTGTTCCTCCTGTCCTCCATGTCTAACTGTGGTGTTCCTCCCGTCCTCCATGTCCTCTAACTGTGGTGTTCCTCCCGTCCTCCAGGTGGCAGCGTTGCTCTCCAGGACCGTGGGTCAGACTCCTCGTCTCCTCCTCTGTGGAACCCTGACCCTGCTGCACATGAGCTTCCTGCTGTACCTGCACTTCAGCTACCACCGCATCCTGGAAGGTAAGGGGGGGGTCTGGTCCTGGTCCTGGTCCTGGTCCTGGGTGTGAGGGGTATGGTCCTGGTCCTGGTCTAGAACCAGGACCAGGATCATAAGGGGGGGAAACGCAGCTCCCGAGGCTCCGGCCTGCAAACATGCACAAAAGAGAAAAAAGGGGAACAAGAAACTACAGGAACGATGGACAAAAACGATAGCTATGAGATATTTATAATAAATAAAAATGGAAATGGAGAAGAGAGGAAGGGAAAAGGACGTTTTTTTTTTGTACGTTTTTTTCGTACGTTTTTTCTAACATTTTTTTCGTACGTTTTTTCGTACGTTTTTTTTTTAACGTTTTTTTCGTACATTTTTTTCATATGTTTTTTCGTACGTTTTTTTGTACTTTTTTTCGTACTTTTTTTTCGTACGTTTTTTTCGTACGTTTTTTCCTACGTTTTTTCATACTTTTTTCGTACGTTTTATCGTACTTTTTTTTCGTGCGTTTTTTTTCGTACGTTTTTTCGTATATTTTTTCGTACGTTTTTTCGTATGTTTTTTTTCGTACGTTTTGTCGTACGTTTTTTTGTACGTTTTTTCGTACGATTTTTCTTGCGTTTTTTCGTACGTCTTTTTGTACGTTTTTTCGTATGTTTTTTCGTACATTTTTTCGTGCGTTTTGTACATTTTTTCGTGCGTTTTGTACGTTTTTTTCGTACGTTTTGTCGTATATTTTTTCGTACGTTTTTTCGTATGTTTTTTTTCATACGTTTTGTCGTACGTTTTTTTGTACGTTTTTTCGTACGTTTTTTTCGTACGTTTTTTCGTATTTTTTTTCCATACCGTTTTTCGTGCGTTTTTTCATACGTTTTTTCGTACGATTTTTCTTGCGTTTTTTCGTACGTCTTTTTGTACGTTTTTTCGTATGTTTTTTCGTACATTTTTTCGTGCGTTTTGTACGTTTTTTTCGTACGTTTTGTCGTACGTTTTTTTGTACATTTTTTCGTACGTTTTTTTCGTACGTTTTTTCGTATTTTTTTTCCATACCGTTTTTCGTGCGTTTTTTCATACGTTTTTTCGTACGATTTTTCTTGCGTTTTTTCGTACGTCTTTTTGTACGTTTTTTCGTATGTTTTTTCGTACATTTTTTCGTGCGTTTTGTACGTTTTTTTCGTACGTTTTTTTGTACGTTTTTTCGTACGTTTTTTTCGTACGTTTTTTCGTATTTTCTTTCCATACCGTTTTTCGTGCGTTTTTTCATACGTTTTTTCGTACGATTTTTCTTGCGTTTTTTCGTACGTCTTTTTGTACGTTTTTTCGTATGTTTTTTCGTACATTTTTTCGTGCGTTTTGTACGTTTTTTTCGTACGTTTTGTCGTACTTTTTTTTGTACATTCTTTCGTACGTTTTTTTCGTACGTTTTTTCGTATTTTTTTTCCATACCGTTTTTCGTGCGTTTTTTCATACGTTTTTTCGTACGATTTTTCTTGCGTTTTTTCGTACGTCTTTTTGTACGTTTTTTCGTATGTTTTTTCGTACATTTTTTCGTGCGTTTTGTACGTTTTTTTCGTACGTTTTTTTGTACGTTTTTTCGTACGTTTTTTTCGTACGTTCTTTCGTATTTTTTTTCCATACCGTTTTTCGTGCGTTTTTTCATACGTTTTTTCGTACGATTTTTCTTGCGTTTTTTCGTACGTTTTTTCGTATGTTTTTTCGTACATTTTTTCGTGCGTTTTGTACGTTTTTTTCGTACGTTTTTCCGTACGTTTTTTTGTACATTTTTTCGTACGTTTTTTCGTACGTTTTGGATCATGTCCCCCCTGCAGCATAGGCCTATAGCAGCATATCTACCACCAAGCTATATTTGAGACTAACTATTATAGTCTTGTTCTATAGCTGCAACTATGACTACTGACTCTAACACACTAGAGTTTACACTACCTAGAGATTTACCAACACCAGCTAGAGGTTTACTAAACACTAACTATAGGCTTTACTAAACAGAAAGGTTTTAAGTTTAGTTTTAAAGGTGGAGGTGGTGTCAGCCTCCTTAACCCAGATTGGAAGTTGGTTCCATAGTAATGGTGCCTGATAGCAGAACGCCCGCCCTCCAAATCTACATTTAGATACTCTAGGAACTACGAGTAAACCTGCACTCTGAGAACGGAGAGCTCTGCCAGGAACATAAGGCTCTATCAGGTCTTGTAAATGCTGCGGAGCTAAGCCGTTTTGGGCTTTATATGCAAGTAATAAAACTTTAAATTGGATTCTGAATTTTACAGGTAGCCAATGGAGCGACGCTAACACTGGTCCAGGTCCAGGTTCAGGTTCAGGACCAGGTCCTGATCCAGGTCCAGGTCCAGGTTCTAACTGCAGGTTCTTCTGGTTCCAGGTCTCCTGGATTCTCTGGAAGGACCAGGTCCAAACTTGTCCCCGATGCAGAGAGTGGCCAGAGACGTCCCGGAGCTGGTGATCAACGCTACCATGGGGGTTCTGGGGGGGCCGGGGGGTCTAGGGGGTCTGGGGGGGATGGGGGGGCCGCTGAGGACCCACTGAGGGGGAGGGGCATCTGGGGGGGAGGAGCCAGATGAGGGGAGGAGGGGTCGGGGGGTGAAGGGGTCCAGTTGGGTCCAGTTTGTACATTGTTGTGTTCTGATCATGTGAAGAGAAAATAAAGTTGATCTTCAGTCTGACTCCTTCTCTCACTGGAACCTGAACCTGACAGACCAGACTCAGGGAGAAACCTGACAGACCAGACTCAGGGAAGAGCTCGTCAGCCCTTCACAATAAAAGCCCTTCAGACACCAGGAGGGGGGGGCGGCACGGCACGTTATTTCTTATTCTAATTTAATAATTCCTCTCCTTTTCTATGCTCCATTATGTGAATTTAAATGCTTAATTTATTTTGTTATTCATATGCACATTTTAATTCTTAGAGCACCTTGATTTTTTGTATTCTTTACATTTATCGCCATTTTTTATTTTTATTTTCCTTTCTTTTCATATTGCATTTAAATTGTTATTTGTCCATCATGCTCTTTGAGAGTTTGTATATTTTCAATAAAGTTTTGTTCAAAAAAAAAAAAGATGGAGCCGGTTCGAGCCATAAAAACCAAAATAGTGGTAGGTAATGTTATTTAATACATACATGGTAGTGCCCTAGCAAAAATAAGAAAAATACAGAAACATATTTTCTCATCAACAAAACAAATTAAAAAATGTTCAATTAACAAAATAACATATTTGAACCATTTTTCAGACAATAAAATAACTGAAAAAATCTGGAAAATGGTTCAAATATGTTATTTTGTTACTTGAAAAACTTGATATATGATATCAATGATATTTCACATAGATATGTTTATGTAAAACATGTTTTGTTGATGAGAAAATATGTTTCTGTATGTTTCTTATTTTAGTGAGGGGGATATATATAGTTTTGTTCTCTATAGCTGATAGAAC